>NC_083717.1:14724828-15014828 GCF_028564815.1 Eubalaena glacialis | reverse complement strand
ATACGAAAAGTCTGAGTTCAATCATTTTCAAAATCCTTTTGTCTTTTTTGCAATTTCTAGTTAAATCCTCCTCGAAATATTGCCATAACAAGCCAGGTAGAGCCCAAAGGGCCAGTCATAACTCCAGTGGTCAGAGAGGGTGTACAAAATAGGTCATCATCCCAACGGAAGTATTCTGCCTTAAAGATTTATCCAACTGGGGGTGCTACATGTCAAAAATGCATTTGCTTTTTTCCTGATTGAATAATTCCATGAACTACTTTTCTGGCTGTTTTTGGCAACCATACAATCCACTAAAATGGAATTTTAAAAGTTCAAGGAACTTTTGAAATCAGACACCTAAAGTGCAGTTTGGACCTTCTGAAATTTTAAGGTGGATATTTTTGAATTGTACTCATTAATGTATGCTTCTCTACTAAAAGTGGAGCAGCCATGGTTGAACTAATGTTTAAGTGATCGAACGACCCAGAAATCCGGGATTTCTAACAGCTTGCTTTCATCTCTGGGCAAAACGATGAGCATTCATTAAAATAAAAATCAAACTTAAATAGCTTGGACTATTTCAAGCTGTGAACATCCACCGTATGTGCAAACCTGGGCAAGTTTTGCCTCTGTGGAATTTTGCGAGTGGGAGGAGGAAATGGATGATCAGATGACTGGACAGACGTTCAGAAAGATCCTGGCATGGCAAGACAACCTGCATCCATTTCAGCTTCCTTAGAGGCAAACAGAAAGAACAAACAAAAGCCTGGAGGTAAGGCAAAGAAAGCAAATTGCAGCTGGATGATAAAGCAACTTAAAGAGAAGATTCAATTAATAGTAAAACACATTTTTTTCTTAGGAACAAAAACACTCACTGAGAAAAGAAGTAAAATTAGGGTGTTGGTACCTAGTAAATGTGTAACCACCACAAAGGGTTTGAACCCAGGACAGTTTCTCAAATCAATACACTGCAGTTGACATAAAAACAAAAGGCTAAGACTCAATCTACATGAATCAGAAGTAACTTTTCCTCCGTCTTTGGTCTCCAAGGAAATGTTGCGGCTATGTTTCCTTCTGCTTTCAACGACTCACAAGTGCCTACATAGGAACTGATCTATGAAAAGAAGCTGAGGAAGGCTGCATGGAAACCTGAGAAGAAAGTGACAGAAAGTCTTAGAGTCTTTGTTATATGTTACTCTGTAGGGGATCTTGTTCACTGGGTTTTCTTACTCTGGGCATCAGAATCATGACTGTCCAAAACCAGTAGAGTTCACAGTGGGTTCAATACATTAGAAAAGTGGCTGCCATGACACTTTTTGTAACATCATTAAACAACTCACCCCGGTGCCAACTGGATAGAACCATTTCCACTTGACTTCTTAGGGTCCACACTTCTAGCTCTTCAAAATCAATCAGCGTCTAACTTTTCTGAGTTACATAGTGATAGATATTGACAGATGAGAAGCTGAAGCTGATTTGACTAATCCTCATCACTGCTTGATGAGAACCAGTTTAAAAAAAAAAAAAAAAAAAAGATGTATTTTACCAAACCTTGTGGTTGTCTCCTTTACACAAGATATCGTGTTCTAGGACCTCCTTTCACTTGACCAAATACCTCTCTTTGCTTTGACTTGATTCTACTTCCAAATATATGTTTTGCCAAAATAAATGCTTGTATTTAGTTGTCAACTAAGAAATACAGGCTGAATTCATGAGGTTTTCCTGTTTTCCTGCTTCCCCAGATGGGTGCTTATCTGTTTCTCAATTTCCTAAAGAAGCCATTATAGATTCTTCAATAAGTTAGAGATTCTCTGCTGCTTTTAATTGACCTAAGTGCATTTCGCATTAAAAATAAGTAAATAACATGAATACTTATGTTCACACAAAAATCTGCACATGAATATTTATAGAAGTTTCATTCATAATTGCCAGAAAACTAGGACTATCCCAAAGGTCCTTCACTTGCTGAGTGGATAAATACATATATACAATGGGATACTTCTCAGCAGGAACCTTTTTATCACTAATGAAACTTGTGAAAACATGAATAAGCCTACAATGTATCATCCTTAGTGAAAGAAGTCAGACTCAAAAGGCTATATGCTACATGATTCAATTTCCATGACATTCAGCAAAATGATCATAGGGACAGAAAACAAATCAGTGATTGCCAGAGTCTGGGAAAGGGTTGAATACAAAAGAACACAGGAGAATTTGAAGGATAATAGAACTGTTCTTTGATTGTGTTGATTATACAATTGCATGCAATTGTCAAAGGGTGAGATTTTACTGTATGTAAATTATATGCCTCCCTCAATGTTTGCTCCCCATCAGTGCCTGCTCATAACTTGTCCTCTTAAGATAGAACTTGTATAAGGGCAGGTAGATCTAAGCTTATGAATTGCTCCAGAGACCCTTCCAAAAGCTGGGGTAAATGGAAGGTATGGTGCCATAAAAAATGTTACAACTGGCAGGGGGGTTTCTAGGTAGGCCTTCAAACTCTGCCTGCCTACAAAGCAGGTCAATAATGGAACTCTTTGTTCTAGCCAGAGTATGGAAATAAGTGGCCAAGAGGCATATGCAAAAGGAAGATGGTAGGTCTGGATCAACTCATTCCTTTCTTGTTGCAGGGCCAGTCTTAGACCACCTTTAGAAATAGATGACTTGAGCCTTTGGCCTTCTGCTTTTTCCATAATTCTTTTCCCAATCTCCTTGCCCCTTGTCTTAGGTGACTATTGTCTTCAATCGATAGAAGGACCATGCTCAGTTCTGCCCTCCCTACCAGCTCCACGCGCTGGGTTTTAGGAGAGAAAACAGTCAATAAAAATGCTTCACATTAAAGTATAAAGAACAAAAAGAATCTTTTGCTTCTTCCAAGGGATTTATAATTAAAAAGAAATGCAGCACTGAGTCAGAAGGCAAACTGGTAAGTTATCTAGTTTAACACAACTTATTTTACATAAATAAATTTTAGCCTAAGATAAAGTTTCTCGCCCAAGACAAGAAGCTTTTTAGCCCAAATAAATCACAAATCTATAACAAAGTAAAAAAAAGAGAAAGCTAGTAAAAGGAGCAAGAATTTTATGTTCTGCATATGGGAACAAAGTTAATGATTTGAACTTACTTAATTCCTGATGTCGCAAGTTGAATCACTTGTAATTTTTCTATTCTTGTTCTCCATCCTACAATCCCTACATTAACAAGTGGAAAGGGTTACATACGTAAATTCTCAGCACTTACAAATGAATCCATGAGACAAAAATCCAGCTTCTTTTTCTATTTCAAATCAGTAGGAACTTGTAGTAATCTTGTTGCACAATTTTCCCAAACTTCAATCATTAAGGCACTACCTTCACAATTTTTGCCATACCTGAGATCACAGTACTCACATGTCCTTAATATTTTTCTTTAGCTGAAACTGCATTAAAAAGGAAGACTTATATTACTAGTTAAAATGAGGGCTTAGTAATTAATTAAAATAAATATATCATTCTTAAGAAAAATCTCAGAAAGTGAAAAATCAGCCCTGCTGGTAGTCAGACAGGAATGTCCCTAATAGCGCAGCAACAATGTTTCTAACAGAACCTACGCAAAGCCACATGGCTGCTGAAAAATGAACAGTTCTTTCTTTTAAATGATCAGGGCTTTCTTACAATTAATATTCCCAGTGCCCTCTCATTCCTTCTATCCTCTGGGCAAGTATCACTGAGATACCTTTTGCCAAACTGAGGGAAGCAACAATCCAGAGTGAAATTAACTCCCTCAACCCCTGTATCAGTTTCCTAGAGCTGCTGTAACAAAGTACCACAAACTGGGTAGCTTCAAACAACAGAAATGTATCCTCTCACAGTTCTGGAGGCCACATGGTATCCCTGGGGCCATGCTCTTCCTTGCCTCTTCTAGGTCGGGGTGTCTGCCTGCAATCCTTGGCACTCCTTGCCTTATAGACGCTTCACTCCATTTATATGGCCATCTTCCCCTGTGTGTCTTCACATCATCTTCCCTCTGTGCATGTCTGTCTCTGCACCCAAATTTCTCCTTTTTACAAGGACACCAGTCATACTGGATTGGGATTCACCCTACTGACCTAATTTTAACTTGATTATTTCTGTAAAGACCCTATTTCTAAATAAGGTGACATTCTGAGATACTAGTGGTTAGGATTTCAACATATCTTTTTGAGGGGAAACACAATTCAACCCGTAACAACCTCTTCTTAGAACCTTCGGTACAAGCCCAAACTCTATACTAGGTGGGCCCCAACTCTGTTACTGGGACATTCCATGGTTCCTCTGTACCCTCTCCCTTCTGCAGTGAATTGAATAATTTTTTCCCCCAGAAACAAAGGACTTTATTATTCATGGTACAGCAAGTAGCATGAGCATCATGTTGGTTCGTGTCATTTCCCCATGTCACCAAAGTCTCTTGGGGGTGATGGAAGAGGGGCTAGTGGATGCCACATACACAGTAGGTTGCAGTGTCTGAGCCTGGGGTACCACAGCTGTAGAGTAACCTGTAATTCAGCCTGCTTTTCTTACTGGGCGGGGGGGTGGGCAGCACTATATCATCTGTCAAGGCTGCTTGCTGCCAACACAACCTTGAGAAATAGCCCAGGGAAGGATGGGTCAGGACCCTCAGTTCTTGGCATACTCAGCAAGACATCATAGGAGCTTAAAGAGACCCGAGAAAATCTGTCTCTGAATAATCTTAACATTGACTTCAGATGTCTTCCTGGTGGTCTTTGACAGCTGGACTTCAAAAGTTCTAATATCACTTTCGATTGTTTACACACCACCAGGGTATACACACCATGCTTTACTAAACTCTGCTTTAACAAGCCTAGTCTAAGCGCAGTACTAACCAAATACCTATGCTAGTGGCATAACATAATGGTTAGAGTGTATAACCAAACCAGAAAGCCACATAACCAGCATTCAGTTGGAAGCACCTCCATCTATTAGCTGTAAGTTACAGATTCTTTCTAAACCCCAGTCATCTTATCTATAAGTAAGGGTATTATAATTGCACTTACCTCATTTGTAATAAAGATTATATGAGGTCATAATGCATACAAAGAGCTCACTCTGCTCAACCTGGGCACATTCGAATCATGCAATTAATGTTGGCAATAATCATGATGATTGCTAGTCGAATCATGCAATTAATGTTGGCAATAATCATGATGATTGCTAGTGATGTCAGTTACTGGACTAAAACTGTCTGGAGAATAACAGAAATACTAATTTCTGGAACTCCCCAGGATCCATACAGTTTCAGAATGATGATGCTAGATTGGTGCTGAGAGATCCTGGTCCAACTTCCTCATCTGTTGGAGGAAGAAGCTGAGCACGTGACGGACTGGGTATCACAGGAGGCCACCTTGAGGTGTCTGTGGTTCTCATTGTCAACAGCACACAAAATCGAAAAGCTCTGCTGAACTCTTAGACACAACCTTATATAAGTCCTCTTTCCTGAAAACAAAGCACAGGCTAATGAATTGTTTCCTATCTGATTCTAGTTTTCCATCAATCCCTTCAAATGTCAATGTTAAATCCTCAGTAGGAGGATTTAATCACACTGAGGGTGGAAACAAAATGCGGCGACAATCCTAATAAAGTCATTTTTAGAAGTGAATTATATTGAAATGCCACTTATTTTCAATCAATCCCCCACCTGGCCAAGTAAATAAACAAAATTGAGTTTTATAACTAACTTTCTGAATCCTAGAACACAGAATTTTTCTGGTTGTCTAAATTTAAACACATTCCAAAAATCCAAAGGAAAGGGTAGGAATGAACAGCCTTAGAGAAAAGGAGAAAATTTAAAATTATAAAATGTATCTATCTCTTTAAATTGTATTAACTCTATTCTTAAAATAATCTTTTATAAAGTGTAAGGTAATTCTTAGTGTTTTCCTTTATTCCCCTGGCCTCAAGAAGTCGGAATTGAGCCCAGTACTAATCGCAACACGAAGATCTAGCAACATGATAACCCTAGGTTTCTGGTCTGATTGGTTACACATACCTTTCTTCTCTTCTTTTTCCCCTCCTTCTTTCTGATGCCTTCTTCTCCATGACCTTTGATCTTGCACTCTTTCACTTATTCTCACATTAATTGAGACTCTGCTTAAGGACTAGGTGTTGGCAAAGCGAAATGGAAAGCTGTTACCGCCTGAATTGTGTCTCCCCAGAAATCACACATGGAAGTCCTAAGCTCCAATGTCTCAGAATGTGACCCGATTTGGAGACAGAGACTCTAAAGTGGCCGTTAAGGTAAAGTAGGGTCATTCAGCTGGGCCTGATCCAATATGACTGGTGTCCTTATAAGAAGAGATTAGGACACAGAGAAGATGGCTACCGACAAGCCAAGGAGAGAGACCTCAGAAGAAACCAAACCTGCCAACACCTTGATCTCAAACTTCTAGCCACCAGAACCGTGAGGAAAATAAATTTCTGTGTTTAAGCCACCCAGTCTGTGGTATTTCGTTATGGCAGTTGTAACAGACTAAAACAAAGGCACAATTCCTACATCAGAGAGCTTGCAGTTTAGAGGCAGGGGTAGGTAAGAAAGAGAAAATTACAGTGTGGTAATTGCTGTGACACAAGGAAGCATGAGAAAAAGAACTGATGCCCATATTGAAGGTGGAAGACATCAGAGAAGGCTTCCTGGAGGAGGAGGAAAGGAGCTACCAGGCATTCTAGAACAAAAGAACAGCATGGGCTAAGACAAGGACAGAGTTATAACACACAGAGAGTTTGAGAAAGTGAACACTTTATTACAGCTAATATGTGGGTAGAAGGTGGGAGGGGAAAGTAATGGAAGAGATTGGAGAAGTAGGAAAGGGTCAGATCAGAAGAGGCCTGATTTGCCTTGCTGAGGCCGTTAGCCTGGCTCCAAAGGGCAAAGGACAACAATGGAGGAATTGAAGCAGGTGAGAGAGTGACAGTCAAAGATCACTACAGAAGGATTGTAGAGAACGGACTGAGGTGACCTGGAAAACGACCTGCTAAGGGGTTGTTAAACCAATCTAGGGTTTAACATTTACTTCTCTTAGTTCTGGGAAGTCCAAGATCAAGGCGCCGGCAGATTCAGTGTGTGGCGAGAGCCCACTTCCTAGACGGCAGTCTTCTGGCTGTAAACTCACGTGGCAGCAGGACTGTGCTCGTTCCGTGGGATTTCTGAGGACCCCACTCTCATGACCTAATCACCTCCCAAAGGCTCCACCTCCAAATAACATGACTTTGAGGATTAGAATTTCAACATACGAATTCTGAGGGCACACAAACATTCAGACCATAGCAGCCACATTGTATGATTACAGTTTTATGAAATTTCCAAAACCGGCAAATCTACAGAGACAGAAAGTAGATTAGTGGTTGCCAAGGATTTGGAGAGAAGGGGTTGAGGAGTGATTGTTAATGGGTATAAGGTTTATTTTGGGGGTGATGAAAATGTTCTGAAATTAGACAGTGGTAATGGTTATACAATCTTGTACATCTACTAAAAACCACTGAATTATACACTTTTAAAGTGTACAATTTGTGTTTGTGAATTTATATACAATTTATCATGTGTGAATTACACTTCAATTTAAAAAAAAACTTTGGACACAGAAAAAAAATTATCCATCATAACATATAAGTGATTGTTGAAGTTGTAGGCATGAATGAGTTTTCCCAGGAGGAGCAGGGGAAGAAAAAGTCATAAATCGTGCTTTTATTGTAAAACCTGTAAGTCCTTTTTGAAAATGGCCCAACAAACAAACAAATAAGCATGAGGCTTTCCTTATCTTTTGGAGAAGCTGAACTCTTTCAAAATATCTGTGAATCCTTCATAATTTATTATAACAACTTGGGATAAAATGTAAGTGACAGCAGCACACAAAACCAAGGCTTGTGGTGTCCAGCCCCTGCCCGGCCATGAACTTTGCCCCAATACTCACTGATATGTGCCGTCCAAGTCACGGCAAATGTCCATCTCTCAGTGACCAAATTGAAATGAGGCTATATTCTAACTTTAATATAATAGTTTATTCATTTAGCTATTGGTCAGTATCCCCACTAGGGGCTGTTAGCCGTTCAAAACGGTGCTTGTTGAGTATTCTTTGTTGTTTCGAATTAGCTTCTAGATAAATGTTAGCTGTGTAAGGCAAGATGGTGGATGAAGGTTAATTGCACGAATATGTAACCTGTGGAGGTAAATTTCTTAATGTCTTTAAGGCTGTAATTCTATTTAGTGAATGCTTGTTAAGTGCAATATGTTTTAAAGCCATGGATTTTGCTCACCTTCTACCCATGATATTTGGCAGTGTCTGGAGACATTTTTGATTGTCAAGTCTTGGCGAGGGGTGAAGGTGGGAGTTCCTATTCCATTTAGTGCTAGAGGCTAGAGATGCTGCTGAATATCCCATAATGCACAGGACAGCCCTGACAACAAAAATTTTCCAGCCCAATATGTCAGTAATGCCCAGGTTGAGACACTCTGCCTTAAAGTAATGCTGACATATAACAGCCATAATATTAACAGGAGACCACCCATGTTCCAGGGTCATATATATGAGTCAATCTGGCATAATGATTTGTTGCAACGAGATCAGATTGGGGCAGGACTTACGCAAACTCTTACCAATTTTTTCACAACTTCTGCATTAAAAAGCCATGGCATTCATTTTAAATAGTCCACATGGCATTCCGTAACCCATGTAGTACATCGTTTGTGTTTTTTTCTCTTTGCTCTTGTCCTCACATTATCTCCATCCATATCACAGACTGCAAACCAGTGGGGAACTATAACAAACAAGACAGCATCACCTTCTCACAGATCTACAGAGATCCTCAAGTTGGGCAGACCAATTTGCACGGAGCAAACAGAAAGAAGGTTGATTTTTTTTTCTCTATTCATTTAAATTAGCGAATGAAGAAGCTGGTAAAACAAGCTTATGGCCTGGTCAAAGTCTGGCACCTCAAAGTTTCACCTCATGATGTGGGCTTAATATAAACATGAAATCAACTAAATTAATCTTGACCATGAGAGCTATAAAATTTCTTCCCAGCAGGATTTCCCATAAACCCTGGGGGATATGCAAGACTAATTTAACCACTTAACTACCTTCCTCCTGGACCAGAACGCTGTGACTTTCTAGCCATTTCCTCCTTCCTAATAACTAAGAGGAGAATGAACACTGCAGATAATGAGTGAGTATAAATGGACAGACAACAGAAACGTGCCCTGTTTTATGTTTGACAAAGACAATTCATCACTCAAAGTTTCAGCTCCTTGGGAATGGAGTGGTCTGTCTGCTTTCCAGCCTCAGGGCCCAGGAGGACTTGAAAATATCTCTCCTCCAATTTTCTGTCAACTGAGATAAGCCCAAGTGTGAATGTTGACAGTTTGGAGAATGAAGACAAAGCCTTCTTCCGTGAAGGAGCCCCTTTCCTGAGCCTCTCTTCCCCTCTGGAAGCCATTTGGCTGGAGTCTGCTAGCCTTCAGGACAGAGAGATAGGATTATCTGGGTTTCAGATTATTTCCAAAGAAGAAAGAAGGGTTTAATGGGTTTTAGGCCTGAATTTTTAATCACTCTGTTTTTTATTTCTGATTTATCATTGCCCAGGTGACCACTGACAATTGGATACATTGTTTTATGAATAGGAACATGAATAATAGAACAAAGAATTGATGATTCAACTCACAAGTGACCATCACAACTGCCCAAAACTGGAAGCCAACTGTTCACACAAAGAGAAAAAAGTTACTTGATAAGTGAGCTTAAAGGTAAATCCAAAATGCCCACATCAGTCTATTAAAATGAAACAAATGGATAAGCATTCTTTAGGTGAGAAAAAATTATAAAATTTCATTCATTAATCATTAATTAATTTCATTTAATTAATCAAAAACAATCCTAGAAAATCTGCTGTCTGCAAAATATTCTGGTAAACTTTGTAGTGAACACAGAGATGAAACAAAGGTAGGCTCTGTCCATGAGGAAGATATGGTCTAGTTTGGAAACTATACTTATAAATATGTAATTATAAGGTAAGGTGGAGAAAGATAATAAGTGAAATAAAATCCTTCAACTGCTCTCATAACTTGCAGAATGAAGTACAAACTCCATAGCTCATCAAACAAAACCCTTTATGATTTCGCTTCTGGCTACATTTCCTGCTTCGTTTCCTGACATTTCTCTATATGCTCTGGTTACTTCCACCGAAATGAACTGCTAGCACCAGGCCTTCGCACATGACTTTTCCCTTTAGCTGGAATACGCTTCCCACCTCCCTTTTCATCTAATCAACACTTTGCCTTCAAAATTCAACCCAAGCATCACTCTTGTAGAAAAGCTTTCATGAAGACTCTTCTACACTACCCCTAAGGTCTAGGCTTCCCTCACTGTACTGGTCCCTGCTACTGTACCTGTCATGCCACACAGTAAACACTATTTTATTTGTCTTTCCAGCTAAGTCCTGAAGTGCCTAACACAGACCCTGAGCAGTAAAAGAACTTAGAAGATCAGGAGATTAAGAGAGATTTCATACATCACATAAGGTGTACCTAAAAGAAAGTAGTGTTCGGATAGTCACAGGTCAGAAAAGGGTATTACACCCAGAATGATGGAATGTGGATAACAGCAAACTTGTGTACGAGACACATGCAAGTGTAGAGGCCATCCTGCCTTTACAGAGCCTTTACTAGGTGCAAAGAGTGTACAAGTTGCTTTATTAATTTATCTTGCTTAATCTTTACAGTAGCAAATAGCATACACTATGTCTAGGGCATAACACTCACCCATTGGAATAATGGGAATATAGGTGGGAAAGGTAAATCAGGGCCATACTCTGAAAGAGGAGTTCGGACTAGGAATATTACCAACTCCTGGGGAGCAGGTGGACGTGTCTGGTTGTCAGAGTAACAGGAAGACCATGCATGCGGGACATCCTGCGATATATAGGGCGACCCCTCACAATGAAGGATTGTCTTGTTGAAATGTCATTATGGACCAACGGAACATGCTCAGAGATCTTAAAAGCCAGGCTAAGGAGTTGGAACATTATTTAGTAGCAAATAGGGAGTGGTTGAAGGCCTTATAGTATCACAGGAATTGTGAGAATAAGACTTTTACCACTTGTACTTCCCCATGAAGCTCTGGTCACATCCCAGGGGGAATCCAAGGAGGAATGGCCGTGAAAGCAGAACTACTCACTTCTCCTTCTCAAGTGTAGGTGGAGATCAAAGCATCCTGGCCAAGAATTCATTTGGAAATTTGCACCATGCTATTCATCCTGCCCCAGATGTGCTGTATGAACAAACTGAAGCCCCACAGGAATAGTTCTTGAGCCTCCTCAAGCTTTTCAGAAAGGTTAAGCTTGGTGTTGAAAAAAAAAGTTTTTCTTTTACTCTGAGTTGAGATTGAACTGGAAAGATATTTTTACTGCTTTTGGAAAAGACTTCAAATGAGCAACTTTTCAAAAAGAATGCATCATTAAACAGATGTTAGAAGTCAAACCCTGATCCAGAGGTGTCACAACAATGATGGTTTAATTTTACCATTGGTCTCGAGTGGCCGTGCTGGGAGGTATAGTCATTAGCCTTTAAGTACAAAACAAAATAACATCCCAGCCCTCTCATATAAGAAGAGCAGGGCCTGAGTGGTGTTTCTGAAGTAATTATAGACTGCATTTTGGTAGGAGGTGCAGTCCTGAGTGCTTCAGGTCTGGACACTTAATAGTGGAAACTTCAAAAGTAATGGCTGTGCTCTTCTAACTTATGACTCAGAAAATGCGGCAGAACATGGGAATCAGGAGGATAATTTAGTAATTTGACCATTTTGGTGGACAAATTTATACCTCTGTGTGGCCCTGATGGCCCATTTACAAAGATGCTGTGAGCTAGTATAAACCTCACACATCTGCACTCTAAAGATATAAAATAGCCCACCTGGGGGAAAGCAAATGGATGCACTACATTCCAGAATTTCACACCACAGACTAGATTTTGCATTTTACGTTTGCCTAAATGATGAGGTTCTGTCTGTTTTCATCTCTTTTCCTTCGTTCTTTGCATCACCTGCTGCTACATATTTATTTATCTGGGTTTACAGAAGCACTCTGATATAAAAATTATAAATGTCCTTCTATCCCCACCTGAATCCAGATAACAACAGCTGGCTCAACCAGCTGCAAAATATCATGTGCTAATGACTGGAGTGAGGGTGCACAGGGAAAGGATTATAGATGTGAATTGCTGTAGTTAAGAAGTCAGATCTCCTTTTTTATGCATTTTTTTAAAGGCCTCTATCTCTATGTGCAGATGCTAATGATGCCGAATTTGTGGGATTCTCAGCATGATGCTCTAAGGAGTCCTTTCTTCATTCAGAAGTCCAGAATCAGAGAGTGGCGAGGAGAAGAGGGAAGGGGGATTGAATCTGATTGGATTACTTAGTTACTGATACATTAAGGTTGCCAGAAAAATACATTTACATTTGAATTTCAGATACACAAAGAATACTGTTTTAGTATAAAGTATATCCCATGCAATATTTGTCCAAGTATTGCATGGAACATACTTACACTCAAAAACTACCCTTGTATATCTGAAATTCAAGTTTAACTGGGTGCCCTGTGTCTTGGTGAAATCTGGCAACCCTAATTAAGATGGAAAATTGATGAGCAGAGACATCCATTCAATTCCCAAATTTCAATGTGTTGAAAGGGAGCAGTGATGCCATTCTTAACGACCACAAAGGCATAATGTTTTAAAATTTGTGTTTAGCTTTGAGGTAAGTTGGAGTGTTTATATGTAAATATGGGTGCGCTCTGATGTTCTAGGAACTCACATCACTAAAAACTAAATTCACAGCACTAAACATTATCAGTACTTCTCCAGCCTCTGTTCCCTCCCCCCGGCCAAATCATCCCAGCAACACATACAGGCTTCTTCTCAAACTAACGGAAAGCAGAAATCAAAGCAGGAAGGTACATGTTTGCCAGTCTTTCCAGAATTTACAACTGAATTAAGTTTTTATGTTTCAAATAGGAGTTTTTCCTTATTAAAGTCTGTACTCAAGGTCTTAGAAAAGTAGATAGTCGATAGTTTGCCTCCAACCAGGACACAGTGCAAAAATCATTGGTATAAATTTGGAAGAAAAAAATAAAAAATGATATGCTATGGGTACATTGAAATGTCAATATACTGTGAAAATGAAGTGTTAGCTTTGGTCTCCAGTGGTAAACCAAGTAGCTGTGTGCTGCTCAGAAGTGCATAGGTAAAAATTCCATCACCTACCAGAAACCCGCTGTGTCTCCTATCTCATTATGTACTAGTTGGGTCATGAAGAGAAGCACGAGGCGGTATGTGGGAAAATCAGCAAGCATAGGGAAGCAAGATTTGCCACCCCAAAATGTCTCTCTGGCATGTGGGTTATTTCAAGCTGAAAACAATCAAGGCCCAAAAGACTCAGGAAGAAACTCTGACCTTCTGCATAACTGCCTAAAAGAATTTAGATAGAGAGCCTGTTCCAAGAATGGAGCTATCATCAGATATATCTTCAAAGAATATGGACTTGGTGAAGTAGGGAAAACTTGGCAGGGCCTAGAGGTCAGGGTCCTCTCTGTGTCCCCTTGTCACTACAGGACACCGCAAACATTTGTTTACCAAACATTTGCTTGTCCATCTCCATTTCCTTCCTCCCCCTTGAAGTCTCAAACCATACCCCCGACATTCTCTTTTGTCTTTAATTGAAGATGTTATTTAAGGTGAGGGCTTCAGCCATTTTGGCGAGTTACTCAGTCTTCCTGGATCTCTCCCATTTGTACATGTTATTCAACTTTTGTTTGATTTTCTCCTGTTCATCTGCCTCATGTCAATTTAATTCTTAGACCACTCAGAAGAACCTAGAAGGGTAGAGGAACATTTCTTCCTCCCCAACACAAGCATTGCTGTTAAAGCTCCCCTGAAAATCCTAAAGATGGACCGGAAATATCGAGACAACACTATCTCCCCGAAACAAAGGTCAGTGACACAAAGGGAAACTGTACTGTAACAAATTCTGCCTCTCAAGGTGGAGAAAACTTAAGCATGTGAAATGCAAAATGACATAAATTGTTGAGATTTCTGTGGTGCTGCCTGATGTACAGCCCAGCCAAGTAAACACAAGGCAGTGTAAACAGTGTTTACCAACCATGTCTCCTCAAGATGCTGTGGAAACAAGTTACAGCTGTGGCTTTGGAGGGACCCAGACTGCAGCCTGGAGATTTCAAAGCCAAGTTATTTGATGTACAAATCTGGATTCAAAGAGCTTTTGTGAAGTGGGAGAATGTGCCAGGGAAGCACCTTCTGCAAACAACTGAAGACCAGACATGAACCTATAGATTGAGAGATATGACCAGAGGAGACTAATAAACTAAAAAGATTTAGGAACAAGAACATGATCCCAGAACCTTGATTGTCACATTATTTGGCAGAGATGTGACTGGGAAAACACTATAACTTCAAAACGCACAAAAACAGAGTGGGTGTGAAAGTCATATTATAATTTCTCAAATACAGACCTTAGTTCAATCCAATTTAATCTAGCGAGCATTTAGTAAGGCCCAGATGAGTGAGTTAGTATAGCAATTACCACAGATTCTTAGCTGAGCTGTAGCACAAAATACGAGGGATTCCTCCCTTCCTTTTTACCTCTTTCCTTCTGGAAAAAGTATTGCCATCTTTGGGCTTTAAACATAAATTTGAAATGGATTGAAGAAGAATCCACTCAGAAAGGGTCAACTTACGAATTAGATTTAGAAAAGTTTGCTAATCCTAGCTTTGATTTGGGAAAGTAAGGATAAATCCACCCTCAAGATTAAACCTCAGGATTTATCAGCAGGAGAATTTTGCTGACCTTCAATGCCCTCCTGGTATAGGAGGCTAAACGAAAAGTCTAAGTTAAAGTGATCTAAAACTGTGACTCTCATAATTTAAGAAAAAAAAACACTTTAAGTAGAATCCACAAATATATAAGAAATTATTGCAACTTATAAATATTGGTATATTGAGACTGTGATAAGGTTCTGCTACCAAGAATAGCTCCCAAGTAGCCTAACATAAGACAGCATATAGAATATATAGACTCCTTTGTATCCAAACAGTAAGATTTCCTGGTTAAAGGTAAGACTTTTATCTGGGAGAATCATTCATTAATTTATGTGCACTAACACCGCAGTGCCTGATTGACAAGTGACGAAATAAGGTTTTCGGAGAGAAATGAACACCAAGCAGGGTGGATGGACCAGATGAGGCATTGAGGCAGCAAGAAAAGCAAGAAGAGAGAGCTTGGAGGTAAGAGGAAAGATGTTCAACAGCAGAATGGAAAAGCCTCAAATAACTAACTTTCTGCCAAATGGATCCTAGGCACATCAGAGACCAGAAGCATGCTTCTCAAAGCTCAGCTAGCATACGATGATATATCCCCACCTGCGAGTCTAGGAAACAAAACTGAGCGACTCCATAGGCAATGAAAGTAAGAGGCAGCAACCAAACGAGAATAGAGTGGGTAGTAAAATATAATGGTGATTTGGGGGAGAAAAGCTACAATTCGGTATGGCTGTGCCATTTGTGAGTAATATGATTCTCTGACACATGTGGCAATAAGAACTTCACAATTTCCAGCATTTTCCTTCTCCCAGGATATTGCTGCATTGGATATAGAGACCTTTCAAGCCATCCTTATTTACCACTTTAATAAATATTCATGAAGCCCTTTACTGTAATCCTTTCAGGCTCCCACACTGCAGGGGTGCTACCATTAAGCTATCCCGCAAGCCCCTTTCCAAATAAAATGCTGTAATGTACATCTGTTTATACCCTGTATGTTTTGCAGTTGAATTTTCGTACCTGGAATGTTTACAGCTTGGCTCTAAAAGGAAATGCCACCTGCATTTGAGATCAGGATTCAGTACAGAATGCTAAAACAGAAAACTTATCTGAGGCAGTAAGCCTCAGAGAATCTACTACTATTCATTTTTCCTTCTCTAGCCTGTTGTCTAGAACAGAGAACTGCCTTACCGATTTTTCTCCTGGTAGCTACAAAAATGAACTTTTAATCAAACACAGGTTTTCATAGTCATTTAAATTAAATTTACCAAGCCACGGAATGATAGACTTATGTCTGTAAGGGGTAACATGTTTGCAAGAACTTGATACCCTAAGGAATTTTGCCTCCGTCAACAAGATTTTCGACAGCAAGTTGTGTGCGACTGCCAAGTGCTCTAAATCGACAGCTCAGCTGCTTGCCTTTCCCTTTTTTCTGCTTTCTGAATCATTGTTCCCAGCCCTGGGTACTTTTTCTGATGTCTAGTTTTTCATTCACATTAGAATGGTTTTGTTTTGTTGATTTGTTTGTGGTAGGGAGCCTCTCTCCCTCTCTTTCTTTTTAGAATTGCTTTCAGGTACTACACTGACTCTTCTCCGAGTTTATTGATTTGGGTGTGTATTCACGATTTCCCGTTGTTTCTGGCACCTACTTCTTCTTAGGACATTAATAGAATTTTCTCTCTCTTGCAGTTTACATTTTGCCTGCCCTTGCTTCAGCTAACACCAGGTCAGTTTCAGGACTGCAGAGAGTGAAGGACAAGTCAATGATTTCCACTCAAACTGCGTGACTTTAACGTGGGACCCTTTACTTCATTTTTATTCCATTTTTCTGCTTCAGTCATCAAAGCTTTCTGGGTAGTTCAGCAAAGATGCACTGGTTGCCATTGTTACTTAACTTAATTCTTACCTTGTGAAGATTTCCCCCACCCCCCAAAAAGCAAAATCAATCAATCAAAATAAAATTCTTACTTCTCAGCAAGGACATGAGTGAAATCAGACAAGGGTGGCTTCCTTTCCTGTTGCTTCCTTTTGATTTTTTTGCCAGCATCTTTTCACGTTCCATCATGTAGTGGCTTCTTGTTCTCCCTATTCTCTCTCCAATTCCATCCACCTTAAGCTCCAGCTGTCCACTTGGAAAGGTTCAGATAGATGACTATCTTATTACTCTGAGGATTTAATAGAAAATACCTCATCATCCAAAAGAATGAGTCTCTAATGGAAGAATTTCATTCCTGACAAATAGAAAGAAAAGAGATTTGAGGACAGAGGGAAGTTTTCTGATGTTTTTCAAATTGTGCCAGATTTAATACTTCCTTGATCTGTACTCTCTTTTGAAAACTGGATTTGAGGTACCTTATAGGAATACACCAAAAATTAACATGATAAAATTAGGGGTGAGGGTACAAAAAATAAAAGAGGGTAACATAAGTCAGGGATAATGTTACCACACAAAATACACATGCAACAACAACTTGAATGATTGCTAGAACTGGCCTATTGCCAGAAAGCATATCAATGGTTACCTGAGAATAGGGGTTGGGGGTGTGGGAAGGACTTTGAAGGAGCATGAGAAAACTTGGGGGGATTATGGGTATGTTCCTTATCTTGATTGTGGTGATGGTTTCACAGGTATATGCCAAAATGTGCCGAATCATCCACTTTAAATATATGTATCTTACTGTATGTCAGTTATACTTCAATAAAGCTGTTTAAAAATAAACACAGAACAAAACCTCTCAAATGCCTCTCTTCTATGCACATTTCTCTCTCTGGCTCCACCACTGGCCCTAAGCTCTAGCACAGAAGGAGCATGTGGGTTTAGCTCTGCCCCTCCCAGGGCGTGGTCTGGTTCACTGATGCTGTTCAGTAAGTATCTGGTGAATCGTATTGTGATGTCTGATAGTAATGGCTACCATTTCTGGTGTCTATTATCTGCCAGCACTTTTCACTGATTAACTCTTTAACCCTCCCCAAAGTTCTCTAAGTTGAGTCCTGTTATTACTCCACTTTGCTCTTGAGGAAACCCAGGCACCCACTCCAGGGGCCTTGCTCTCTTTAATATGAACCAGATACTGCCTTTATGCATTACACTCAAAATAAATGAGAATCTTCAGAAATCTTAAGCCAAGACCTTAGAGCCTGTGGTGTGGGGATGCCAGAGAGTTTAGGAACTAAGATAATGAACCCAAAAGACCAAAGGAATAGGACTAAACTTGGCATTAAAAAATTTGGTGTTAAGTCCCAACAGGGCCACCTCAGAGTTACTGCAAGGATCAAATGAGAAAATGACTAGAGAATTATCATGTCAATTGAACAGCATCATGATCAAACTCCAGGATACATCCATTTGGATGATAAGAATTCTAATTAGGAGAGAAGGTTCATGTAATACCTAGTTCTCCCTGCAGCACACTTCCCCTCCATTACAAAGATAAATTTAGATTTCACATGCCAAGCAGCTGGCAGAGTAAAACAAGAGCCACCTCTTGTGACTCTCATAGTCGTATTGTTGCCACATGTAGCATATGGTTCTTTCAGGATCCTCATTGTTTGCTCATTCTATAGTCCTGAGGATCTCATGGAATGAATATTTTGCTTTCATCGATGTCTTTGGTCTCTACTATTCTGTTTGGTTCTTTTATTAAATGTTTAATTATAAAGACATTGCGTATCATGTTTGTACATTTCGTGAGCTTTGTCCTAAGCATCCTAATTGCTACATACCATTTATTACATAAGTCACCTACACAAGAGCTAGCCCAGAAGACGCCATAGTACAGAATTATCACAGGAAGTTCATTGCCTGCTATGCCACGATTGTTAATGTTAACTGTTCATATTATCAGGTCCGTTTAATAGAATTCAGTGTTGTGTTAGCATAAATGGGTATTAAGTTGGAGGTCCAAGTATGCTTTAAAAGTTTTTCCATTGAAATTAATCATAATTATATACTTGACTTAGAAATTTACTTTTAGAGGGGTTTTCGGGGGAACAAATCAACGCTTGAGTAGTGAGGGAAAGGCTATAAATAATATAAGGAATTAATATAATGGCCTTTATATTTTAAGTCCACAACATCCCATTTGTTGGGCACTGTTTCCCAAATTGAATTCAAAGAAACAATAAGGGGCCATTGTTTGGATGGAAAACACTGGTTGAAATTAAGTCAAGTAAGGCTATATTGTAGGATTTCTCAAAAGATATAATACCCAAGAAGAGAATATAGAACAGAGTATTTCCCCAAAATATATATCTTACACTAATGTTTCCTGGTTAGAAATGAATGTTCAAGTAATTTGAAATTTAGTTGGTTGAAAGTGGGAGACATTTAAGGATATAATCAGTATGCAGTGAAAAAAATAGTCTTTTGAATCAGAAGACCTGAGTTCAAATGCTGACTCAAAAGCTTTTTAGGCAAGTGATCTAACATCTCTAATTCTTAGTCTCTTCATCTATAAATCAAAACAATAAAAATAAGAATATCTGTTCCACTGGTGTGTGTAAATGAAAGCAAAATGCTATGCAAATGAGAGTTAGTTTGGGGAAGCATTCAGATTTTTCTAGTTCTCCTTCAACTACTCAATTCAGGGTCAGTAAACAGTTCACTAAATTCTGCAATGTATTTTAGATTTCTAAGTCCTTGGACTAATTTAAAAGGTATTTGCCATAGGTAAAATAAATAGGAAGAAGGGGAAATGTCCTCACCTTGGGAGGTCTCTACTCAAAGGTAGGGTTGACTTAGGCAAAAGCTCCAGGAACCTCAGGCATCACTCCAGAAATTGCCCTTCCCTTTAACTTTCATTCTCTTAGAAATCTTCTCTTTCTTTAAGGAGTTTTATACTCCTGTATAATTCATACTACAGTGTTAGTGACAGATATAGGCATATTTGATTTTTAAATGGTTTAAGGGAAGACATATAGGGAATGCTGGAAGTATTTTTTATTCCACTATTTCTTCTTCTTTAAGGCTGAATGGTATTCTGTTGTATGTATATACCACGTATTAATATCTATTCATCTGGCAATGGACATTTAGATTGTTTCCACATCTCAGCTATTGTAAATATTGAGATTTCAATTCTTTGGGTACCCAGAAGGTGGGATCATATGGTGTTCTATTTGCTGGACATGGTATCCATTTCTTCTAGGTTATTTAGTTTGTTGGCATATAATTGTTCATACTAGTCTGTTTTAATCCTTTCCTTTTCTGTGTCATTAGTTGTAATTTCTCCTCTTTCATTTCTGATTTTATTTATTTGAGTCTTCTTTTTCTCTTAGTCTAGTTAAGGGTTTGTCAATTTTTTTATTTCAAAAAAACAAGGAGGGAGGGGCAAGATGGCGGAAGAGTAAGACGCGGAGATCACCTTGCTTCCCACAGATACATGAGAAATACATCTACACGTGGAACTGCTCCTACAGAACACCCACTGAACGCTGGCAGAAGACGTCAGACCTCCCAAAAGGCAAGAAAATCCCCACGTACTTGGGTAGGGCAAAAGAAAAAAGAAATAACAGAGACAAAAGAATAGGGACGGGACCTGCACCAGTGGGAGGGAGCTGTGAAGGAGGAAAGGTTTCCACACACTAGGAAGCCCCTTCGTGGGCGGAGACTGCGGGTAGCAGAGGGGGGAAGCTTCAGAGCCACGGAGGAGAGCGCAGCCACAGGGGTGCGGAGGGCAAAGCGGAGAGATTCTCGCACGGAGGATCGGTGCCGAGCAGCACTCACCAGCCCGAGAGGCTTGTCTGCTCACCCGCCGGGGCGGGCGGGGGCTGGGAGCTGAGGCTCCGACTTCGGTGCTAGCCGGGAGGGAGTCCGGGAAAAAGACTGCAGCTGCCGAAGAGGCAAGAGACTTTTTCTTGCCTCTTTGTTTCGCGGCGCGCAAGGAGAGGGGATTCAGAGCACCGCCTGAACGAGCTCCAGAGACGGGCGCGAGCCGTGGCTATCAGCGCGGATCCCACAGCAACAGGGGCGCAGAGGGAAAAACGGAGAGATTCCCGCACAGAGGCTCGGCACCGAGCAGCACTCACCAGCCCGAGAGGCTTGTCTGCTCACCCGCCGGGGCGGGCGGGGGCTGGGAGCTGAGGCGCGGGCTTCGGTCGGATCCCAGGGAGAGGACTGGGGTTGGCGGCGTGAACACAGCCTGAAGGGTCTAGCGCACCACAACTAGCCGGGAGGGTGCACGAGAAAAAGTCTGCAGCTCCCGAAGAGGCAGGAGACTTTTTCTTGCCTCTTTGTTTCGCGGCGTGCAAGGAGAGGGGATTCAGAGCGCCACTTGAACGAACTCCAGAGATGGGCGCGAGCCGCGGCTATCAGCGCGGACCCCAGAGACGGGCGCGAGCCGCGGTTATCAGCGCGGACCCCGGAGACGGGCATGGGACGCTAAGGCTGCTGCTGCCGCCACCAAAAAGCCTGTGGGCAAGCACAGGTCATTCTCCACACCGCCCCTCCCGGGAGCCTGTGCAGCCCGCCACGGCCAGGCTCCCGTAATCCGGGGACAACTTCCCCGGGAGAGCGCACGGCACGCCTCAGGCTGCTGCAACGTCACGCCGGCTTCTGCCGCCGCAGGCTCGCCCCGCCTCCTCCGTACCACTCCCTCCCCCCGGCCTGACTGAGCCAGAGCCCCCGAATCAGCTGCTCCTTTAACCCCGTTCTGTCTGGGCGGGGAACAGACGCCCTCAGGCGACCTACATGCAGAGGCGGGTCCAAATCCAAAGCTGAACCCCGGGAGCTGTACGAACAAAGAAGAGAAAGGGAAATCTCTCCCAGCAGCCTCAGAAGCAGCGGATTAAAGCTCCACAAACAACTTGATGTGCCTGCATCTGTGGAATACCTGAATAGACAACGAATCATCCCAAATTTAGGAGGTGGACTTTGGGAGCAGGATATATTAACTTTTCCCCTTTTCCTTTTTTTGTGAGTGTATATGTGTATGCTTCTGGGTGAGATTTTGTCTGTATAGCTTTGCTCTCACCGTTAGTCCTAGGGTTAGGTCCGTCCGTTTTTTGTTTTTTTTTTTACTTAAAAAAAATTTTTTTTCCCTAATAAATGTTTTCTTAATAATTTTTTCCTTATTTTCTATTTTTAAAAAATTAAAAAAAATTTTTTTAATAAGTTTTTTCATATTTTTTATTAAAAAAATTTTTTTTCTTAATAAATTTTTTCTTAATAATTTTTTTCTTATTTTTAGTATAAAAAATTAATAAATCTATTTCTTAAAAATTAAAAAAATTTAAAAAAAATTTTTTTCTTAATAAATTTATTCTTAATAATTTTTTTCTTATTTTTTATTATAATTGCTTTATTTTATTTTATTTTATCCTCTTTCTTTCTTTCTTTCCATTTTTTCTCCCTTTTATTCTGAGCCGTGTGGATGAAAGGCTCTTGGTGCTCCAGCCAGGCATCAGGGCTGTGCCTCTGAGGTGGGAGAGCCAACTTCAGGACACTGGTCCACAAGAGACATCCCAGCTCCACGTAATACCAAACGGCGAAAATCTCTCAGAGATCTCCATCTCAACACCAAGACCCAGCTTCACTCAACGACCAGCAAGCTACAGTGCTGGACACCCTATGCCAAACAACTAGCAAGACAGGAACACAGCCCCATCCATTAACAGAGAGGCTGCCTAAAATCATAATAAGGCCACAGACACCCCAAAACACACCACCAGACGTGGACGAGCCCACCAGAAAGACAACATCCAGCCTCATCCACCAGAACACAGGCACTAGTTCCCTCCACCAGGAAACCTACACAACCCACTGAACCAACCTTAGCCACTGGGGACAGATACCAAAAACAACGGGAACTACGAACCTGCAGCCTGTGAAAAGAAGACCCCAAACACAGTAAGATAAGCAAAATGAGAAGACAGAAAAACACACAGCAGATGAAGGAGCAGGGTCAAAACACACGAGACCTAACAAATGAAGAGGAAATAGGTAGTCTACCTGAAAAAGAATTCAGAATAATGATAGTAAGGATGATCCAAAATCTTGGAAATAGAATAGACAAAATGCAAGAAACATTTAACAAGGACGTAGAAGAACTAAAGAGGAACCAAGCAACGATGAAAAGCACAATAAATGAAATTAAAAATACTCTAGATGGGATCAATAGCAGAATAACTGAGGCAGAAGAACGGATAAGTGACCTGGAAGATAAAATGGTGGAAATAACTACTGCAGAGCAGAATAAAGAAAAAAGAATGAAAAGAACTGAGGACAGTCTCAGAGACCTCTGGGACAACATTAAACGCACCAACATTCGAATTATAGGGGTCCCAGAAGAAGAAGAGAAAAAGAAAGGGACTGAGAAAATATTTGAAGAGATTATAGTTGAAAACTTCCCTAATATGGGAAAGGAAATAGTTAATCAAGTCCTGGAAGCACAGAGAGTCCCATACAGGGTAAATCCAAGGAGAAACACACCAAGACACATATTAATCAAACTATCAAAAATTAAATATAAAGAAAACATATTAAAAGCAGCAAGGGAAAAACAACAAATAACACACAAGGGCATCCCCATAAGGTTAACAGCTGATCTTTCAGCAGAAACTCTGCAAGCCAGAAGGGAGTGGCAGGATATACTTAAAGTGATGAAGGAGAAAAACCTACAACCAAGATTACTCTACCCAGCAAGGATCTCATTCAGATTTGATGGAGAAATTAAAAACCTTTACAGACAAGCAAAAGCTGAGAGAGTTCAGCACCACCAAACCAGCTTTACAACAAATGCTAAAGGAACTTCTCTAGGCAAGAAACACAAGAGAAGGAAAACACCTACAATAACAAACCCAAAACATTTAAGAAAATGGTAATAGGAACATACGTATCGATAATTACCTTAAATGTAAATGGATTAAATGCTCCCACCAAAAGACACAGACTGGCTGAATGGATACAAAAACAAGACCCATATATATGCTGTCTACAAGAGACCCACTTCAGACCTAGAGACACATACAGACTGGAAGTGAGGGGATGGAAAAAGATATTCCATGCAAATGGAAATCAAAAGAAAGCTGGAGTAGCAATTCTCATATCAGACAAAATAGACTTTAAAATAAAGACTATTACAAGAGACAAAGAAGGACACTATATAATGATCAAGGGATCGATCCAAGAGGAAGGTATAACAATTGTAAATATTTATGCACCCAACATAGGAGCACCTCAATACATAAGGCAAATACTAACAGCCATAAAGGGGAAATCGACAGTAACACAATCATAGTAGGGGACTTTAACACCCCACTGTCACCAATGGACAGATCATCCAAAATGAAAATAAATAAGGAAACACAAGCTTTAAATGATACATTAAACAAGATGGACTTAATTGATATTTATAGGACATTCCACCCAAAAACAACAGAATACACATTTTTCTCAAGTGCTCATGGAACATTCTCCAGGATAGATCATATCTTGGGTCACAAATCAAGCCTTGGTAAATTTAAAAAAATTGAAATCGTATCAAGTATCTTTTCCGACCACAGTGCTATGAGACTAGATATCAATTACAGGAAAAGATCTGTAAAAAATACAAACACATGGAGGCTACACAATACACTACTTAATAACGAAGTGATCACTGAAGAAATCAAAGGGGAAATCAAAAAATACCTAGAAACAAATGACAATGGAGACACGACGATCCAAAACCTATGGGATGCAGCAAAAGCAGTTCTAAGAGGGAAGTTTATAGCAATACAAGCCTACATCAAGAAACAGGAAACATCTCGAATAAACAACCTAACCTTGCACCTAAAGCAATTAGAGAAAGAAGAACAAAAAAACCCCAAAGCTAGCAGAAGGAAAGAAATCATAAAGATCAGATCAGAAATAAATGAAAAAGAAATGAAGGAAACAATAGCAAAAATCAATGAAACTAAAAGCTGGTTCTTTGAGAAGATAAACAAAATTGATAAACCATTAGCCAGACTCATCAAGAGAAAAAGGGAGAAGACTCAAATTAATAGAATTAGAAATGAAAAAGGAGAAGTAACCACTGACACTGCAGAAATACAAACGATCATGAGAGATTACTACAAGCAACTATATGCCAATAAAATGGACAACCTGGAAGAAATGGACAGATTCTTAGAAATGCACAACCTGCCAAGACTGAACCAGGAAGAAATAGAAAATATGAACAGACCAATCACAAGCACTGAAATTGAAACTGTGATTAAAAATCTTCCAACACACAAAAGCCCAGGACCAGATGGCTTCACAGGTGAATTCTGTCAAACATTTAGAGAAGAGCTAACACCTATCCTTCTCAAACTCTTCCAAAATATTGCAGAGGGAGGAACACTCCCCAACTCATTCTACGAGGCCACCATCACCCTGATACCAAAACCAGACAAAGATGTCACAAAGAAAGAAAACTACAGGCCAATATCACTGATGAACATAGATGCAAAAATCCTCAACAAAATACTAGCAAACAGAATCCAACAGCACATTAAAAGGATTATACACCATGATCAAGTGGGGTTTATTCCAGGAATGCAAGGATTCTTCAATATACGCAAATCAATCAACGTGATACATCATATTAACAAATTGAAGGAGAAAAACCATATGATCATCTCAATAGATGCAGAGAAAGCTTTCGACAAAATTCAACACCCATTTATGATAAAAGTCCTGCAGAAAGTAGGCATAGAGGGAACTTTCCTCAACATAATAAAGGCCATATATGACAAACCCACAGCCAACATTGTCCTCAATGGTGAAAAACTGAAACCATTTCCACTAAGATCAGGAACAAGACAAGGTTGCCCACTCTCACCACTATTATTCAACATAGTTTTGGAAGTGTTAGCCACAGCAATCAGAGAAGAAAAAGAAATAAAAGGAATCCAAATCGGAAAAGAAGAAGTAAAGCTGTCACTGTTTGCAGATGACATGATACTATACATAGAAAATCCAAAAGATGCTACCAGAAAACTACTAGAGCTAATCAATGAATTTGGTAAAGTAGCAGGATACAAAATTAATGCACAGAAATCTCTTCCATTCCTGTATACTAATGATGAAAAATCTGAAAGTGAAATTAAGAAAACACTCCCGTTTACCATTGCAACAAAAAGAATAAAATATCTAGGAATAAACCTACCTAAGGAGACAAAAGACCTGTATGCAGAAAATTATAGGACACTGATGAAAGAAATTAAAGATGATATAAATAGATGGAGAGATATACCATGTTCTTGGATTGGAAGAATCAACATTGTGAAAATGACTCTGCTACCCAAAGCAATCTACAGATTCAATGCAATCCCTATCAAACTACCACTGGCATTTTTCACAGAACTAGAACAAAAAATTTCACAATTTGTATGGAAACACAAAAGACCCCGAATAGCCAAAGCAATCTTGAGAATGAAAAATGGAGCTGGAGGAATCAGGCTCCCTGACTTCAGACTATATTACAAAGCTACAGTAATCAAGACAGTTTGGTACTGGCACAAAAACAGAAATATAGATCAATGGAACAGGATAGAAAGCCCAGAGATAAGCCCACGCACATATGGTCACCTTATCTTTGATAAAGGAGGCAAGCATATACAGTGGAGAAAAGATAGCCTCTTCAATAAGTGATGCTGGGAAAATTGGACAGGTACATGTAAAAGTATGAAATTAGAACACTCCCTGACACCATACACAAAAATAAACTCAAAATGGATTAAAGACCTAAGTGTAAGGCCAGACACTATCAAACTCTTAGAGGAAAACATAGGCAGAACACTGTATGACATAAATCACAGCAAGATCCTTTTTGACCCAGCTCCTAGAGAAATGGAAATAAAAACACAAATAAACAAATGGGACCTAATGAAACTTAAAAGCTTTTGCACAGCAAAGGAAACCATAAACAAGACCAAAAGACAACCCTCAGAATGGGAGAAAATATTTGCAAATGAAGCAACGGACAAAGGATTAATCTCCAAGATTTACAAGCAGCTCATGCAGCTCAATAACAAAAAAACGAACAACCCAATCCAAAAATGGGCAGAAGACCTAAATAGACATTTCTCCAAAGAAGACATACAGATTGCCAACAGACACATGAAAGAATGCTCAACATCATTAATCATTAGAGAAATGCGAATCAAAACTACAATGAGGTATCATCTCACACCAGTCAGAATGGCCATCATCAAAAAATCTAGAAACAATAAATGCTGGAGAGGGTGTGGAGAAAAGGGAACACTCTTGCATTGTTGGTGGGAATGTAAATTGATACAGCCACTATGGAGAACAGTATGGAGGTTCCTTAAAAAACTAAAAATAGAACTACCATACGACCCAGCAATCCCACTACTGGGCATATACCCTGAGAAAACCGTAATTCAGAAAGAGTCATGTACCAAAATATTCATTGCAGCTCTGTTTACAATAGCCAGGACATGGAAGCAACCTAGGTGTCCATCATCGGATGAATGGATAAAGAAGATGTGGCACATATATACAATGGAATATTACTCAGCCATAAAAAGAAATGAAATGGAGGTATTTGTAATGAGGTGGATGGAGTTAGAGTCTGTCATACAGAGTGAAGTAAGTCAGAAAGAGAAAAAGAAATACAGTATGCTAACACATATATATGGAATCTAAGGGGAAAAAAAGGTCATGAAGAACCTAGTGGCAAGATGGGAATAAAGACACAGACCTACTAGAGAATGGACTTGAGGATATGGGGAGGGGGAGGGGTGAGATGTGACAGGGTGAGAGAGTGTCATGGACATATATACACTACCAAATGTAAAATAGCTAGCTAGTGGGAAGCAGCCGCATAGCACAGGGAGATCAGCTCGGTGCTTTGTGACCACCTAGAGGGGTGGGATAGGGAGGGTGGGAGGGAGGGAGGGAGATGCAAGAGTGAAGAGATATGGGAACATATGTATATGTATAACTGATTCACTTTGTTATAAAGCAGAAGCTAACACACCATCGTAAAGCAATTATACTCCAATAAAGATGTTTAAAAAAAAAAAAAAACAAGTCTTAGTTTTGTTAATATTTTTCTATTTTCTGTCTCCTTTATTGTTGCTTTAATCTTTGCAATTTCCTTTCTTCTGCTAACTTTGGCCTTGGTTTATTCCTCTTTTGCTAGCTCCTTAAGGTGTAAAGTTAGATTATTTATTTGAGATCCTTCTTCTTCTTTTATGTATGTGTTTATTGCTAGGAACTTCCCTCTTACAACCGCTTTTGCTGCACCCCATAGTTTTGGTATGTTGTATTTTTGGTTTTGTTTGTCTTGTGGTGTTTTTCTAATTTCCTTTTTTATTTCTTCTTTGACCCAATGGAGGCTCAAGAGTATGCTGTTTAATTTCCACATTTTTGTGAAATTTCCAGTTTTTCTTTTGCTCTTGATCTTTAGTTTCATCTCACCGTGGTCAGAAAAGATACTTGGAATAATTTCAGTCTTCTTAAATTTGTTGAGACTTGATTTATGACCTAACATGTGATTTATCCTTGAGAAACATCTATGTGGCTTGAGAAGAATTTGTATTTTCCTGTCCTTGGGTTCAATGTTTTGCATATGTCTGTTAGGTCCATTTGATGATAGTGTTTTTCAAGTCTTATGTTTCCTTATTGATCATCTGTGTGAATGTTCTCTGTTGTTGAAAGTGGAGTGCTGAAATCTCCTACAATTATCTACTTCTCCCTTCAGTTCTGTCAATGCTTTTTTATTCAGGTGCTCTGATGTTGTGTGCGTATATATTTATAATTGTTACATCTTCCTGGTAGATTGACCCTATTTATCATTATGTAATATCCTTTTTTGTCTCTTGTGATAGTTTTGGAAAGTCTATTTTGTGTAAATATGGCCATCCTGCTCTCTTTGGTTGTTGTTTGCATGGGATATCTTTTTCTAGCCCTTCACTTTTAATCTATGTATGTTCTTAAATCTGAAGTGAGTTTCTTATAGGCAGTATATAGATGGATCTTTTTTTTTAAATCCATTCAGCCACTCACGTCTTTTGATTGGGGAATTTAATCCACTTATATTTAAACTAATTATTTGTAGAGAAGGATTTACTGTTGCCATTTTCTTGTTTTCTGTTAGTTTCTGTTTGTCTGTCTTTCCTGCTCTTACTATCTACCTTTGTATTTTATTGATTTTTTTTGTATTGGTGTGCTTTGATTCCTTTCTGCTTTTCTCTTGTGTACATTCTATAGGTGTTTTGATCTCATCTGCTATTGAATCCCTCTAGTGAATTTTTCAGTACAGTTATTGCATTCTTCAGCTTCCTAATTTGTTTGATATTTTTAAAAAATATTTTCTATCTCTTTGTTGAAATTCTCACTTTTTTCATGAGTTGTTCTCTTGACTTCAGTAAGCATCTTTATGACAGCTATTTTTCATTATTTTTCAAGTAAATCATGTAACTATGTTTCATTTGGGTCAGCCTGGAAACACATCTTGTTCCTTTGGAACATCTTCCCCTAATGCTACATTGTTGTTGACTCTTTGTGTTTGTGTTTTCACACATTAGATAAAGCAGGCACCTCTCCTTGTCCTCACTGACTGGCCTCATACAGGAGATGCCCCCACCAACCTGGGGACCTCTACCAATTCTTTCCATCCCCAGGGAGAAGCAAGCAGCTGTGGTTTCTGTCAGATGGCTTTGTGGTAAAACTAAAGGTGAAGCTGAAGAATGCAATAACTGTACTGAAAAATTCACTAGAGGGATTCAGTAGCAGATTAGATCAAAATACCTATATGGGATGGGGAGCTATACCATCTGCTATTCCAAGCTGCCATCTCTAGTCTCCCCCAGGCTGCTAGACTACAGTGGACCCATCCTAGTTCCTACTCTGTGAGGACAGAATTCAGTCCTATAGGGAGCCCTCTCAGAAAAGTTGGGTGCTGGATGTGTGAACCAACCCATTCCCACCACTAGGAGAAGCTGAGAGCTAGGGAGGCTCTGTCTGATCATATGGTGCTGCAGTAAGGGAAGGGACTCTGGTATGCTAATTACAATATCTAGGTCATCTCAGAATCTCTTCAATTAGCTACTTTTCTTTTGATTACAAGTCATATTTTCCCGCTTTCTGATTATTTCACGATTTGTGAATATGCTAGACCTTGTGGATGATACATTGTAGAGAGTGGATTATGTTGCCTTTCTTTAAGTGATATTGCATTTTATTCTGGCAGGCAGTTAATTACTGGCTGATCTTTTCAATCCTGTCAAGTTTCATTTTCTTCCTTGTTAGGACAGGTCTATTTCAGTCTTGTCCTTCATCCTAAGGAATGGCCCCTAGTCCGGAGGGTGATCCTTACTCCAAAGGCATGAGCAAAACAGCCACCTGATTTAAATGGAAAGTTGTGCTTCTCAAAGAGACATATAAACAGATCTTCTGCAGTGCCTGTGATAACTTGTTAGTTTAAAACAACTAATTTTTAAAAAGATAATGATGTGTCCTTAGCAGACTTGTGTCTTCTGGTCTTCATATGGTCACTGATACCACCATCATCTGTTTCATAGATCAGAAATGTAAGTTACACATTCATCATCAACCTGTCTGAGAAAATTAAATATCAGTATTTAATTTTTCAGTAAACATTTCTTTCTCTTTTTTAAGTCATTGCTCTGGATGGTTTGTTGTAAAAAAAATTTTTAACTGCCAAACAATAAAAGAAATAAATAGTTGTAGATTAATACTATAAAATGAATGAGATAATGGAGCAAGTGCATTCAGACCACTCTCTAAGTTCTCTGTGGTAGGAATGTTTAGCCTCTAGCTCTCACACAAATTTCGTATATATATATAATTTCCCATTTTCCACTGACTTCACTGACCAGCAGCCTGATGATTTTGTGCATCTTGAAGGTTACGGCAAAGCTATAGGACAACTAGCTGATCTACCAAGTGGCAACAGGTAACAGGCATCAAATACTTCCCTTATCATAATCTGAAACAGGAAGGAGTTGAGTTAGTTATCCTTTGCTATTTGTGTCCAGGAGCACTTGGTTGTATCACTGGATGCCCTGAAAAAATAATGCCCTTTAAAGGATATTGTTAGTTATCTTGAGTCTGGAAAGATTCATATTAAAAGAGAGATAGGTCATTGTTAGTGGTCTTTCATATTTAACCATGCTTTAAGGTTATTAAAGGGAGAACACTTTACCCATGCCTTTAATATAATGTGGGATGAGACCATAGCAGAAGATGAAAGGATAAAATGAAGGTCTCTCAACCTCCACTGTTACTGTAAATGCAACTATTAACAGTAAAATTAATCATAATTAAAAACCATATCAATGCAACTAAATAATTTTTAAAACTGTATTTAAAAGAATTTGGACAAAACTTGGATGGCTCCCAGGGCAACTGCTATAGTTCAGGATTGATCGTGCCTGGCAAACTAGAATGTGTGATCACCCTGCTAGATAAGCTATTTAAAGAACAGTGAAATTCTTAAAAATGAAGAGGAAGGAGGAGGAGGAGGAGGGTACAGAGGAGGGGAGACTATGACTATATGAGAAAGAAATTATATATCCAAGGCAACTTGGAAAAATGAGACTGTTTTTTGACACTAAAAGATGCTGTTTCTGTTCTGGTTTAGCCTGAAACCATGTGCTGTTGTTTCTTCCTACCCCTTTCCAAAAATGATTTGTGCTTACTTAACTGCCAAAAGGGGTGAACTAAATATTGTATAAAATCCCTCCAGGTGCTTTCCTGGTGGCGCAGTGGTTGAGAATCTGCCTGCCAATGCAGGGGACACGGGTTCGAGCCCTGGTCTGGGAAGATCCCACATGCTGCGGAGCAAATGGGCCCGTGAGCCACAACTACTGAGCCTGCGTGTCTGGAGCCTGTGCTCCGCAACAAGAGGCCGCGACAGTGAGAGGCCCGTGCACCGCGATGAAGAGTGGCCCCCACTTGCCACAACTAGAGAAAGCCCTCGCACAGAAACGAAGTCCCAACACACCCAAAAATAAATTAATTAATTAATTATTTTTTTTTAAAAAGTTGCTATGTTAATAAATAAAGATCCTTGAAGAAACAGGAAGGCAAACAAATTAAAAAAAAAAAATCCCTCTAGCTTTCACATATTGTGGTCTCTTTCCAGCCTTTTTAAGCCTAACACATTAAAAAATCAGAAACTTTTCTGTGTTTTACAACAGGTTCAAAGCTAACTTAATTTCTTCATCATCACTCTATTTTTATGTTAATAGGTCATCACATACACTATACAGAAATATTGCATAATTCCAGTGTCATGTAACAATCTTCATTAAGCGACTTGGGTTTTATTTTCAACTGTGAATTTTAAACATCATTACTCCATGTGTGAGGAGAAGTAATATTCCTTTTTTCTTCGCATAATACTTGTCATTCCCAAAGCTATTTCTAATGAAAGCAACTCTCCTGACCCTGAAAAAAAAGACACAGTAGTCACCTTCTTCACCTCTTCCTCTTTTAGTTTCAGCTTACTCAGCATTTACAACTTAACACTAATTAATTTGTGTGTCCCTCATTAAATGTGCACTGATTGGAGGCGGCAGTTATGGGCTGAAAAGCTCATCAAGCAATTTCATCTTCTTTCAGTATAATGAATCCACCAGGAGCATCAGCCATTTCCTGATCTGTGGACTTCGAAGTTGACAACTACCACCCTTGGTTCCACATTGAGGACTGGTCATTGAACTTGACCAGGTGGTAACTCTGACCCTTGGCCTGGCTCCTAACCCAAGGGCAGTGCTTACACCCTTGGAACTGGAAATGTGGGAATGATCCTCATGAGAAGAGGGGATGTGTCAGTTCTTAAACTGTGGGTTTCTATGACTATAACAACCACCCTTGAGGACAAGTTCAAAAGTATGAGCTCTCATTCTGTTTCTGGGCAGCATCTGCTTGATCCAACCCAGCCCTTGGTATTCATATGCTTTCATATGGACCCATGCTCACAAAGGTTTTTAAGATATCAGTAAAATATAAAATATACAAACAGCTCATACAACTTGACAACAAAAAAAAACAAACAACCCAATCAAAAAAATGGGCAGAAGACCTAAAGAGGCATTTCTCCAAAGAAAAAATACAGATGGCCAACAGGCATATGAAAAGATGTTCAACATCACTAATTATTAGAGAAATGCAAATCAAAACTACAATGAGGAACCACCTCATGCGGGTCAGAAAGGTCATCATTAAAAAGTCTATAAATAACAAATGCTGGAGAGGGTGTGGAGAAAAGGGAACCCTCCTACACTGTTGGTGGGAATGTAAGTTGGTACAGCCACTATGGAAAACAGTGTGGAGGTTCCTCAGGAAACTAAAAATAGAATTACCATATGATCCAGCAATCCCACTCCTGGGCATATATCCAGACAAAACTGTAATTCAAAAAGATACATGCACCCCTATGTTCATAGCAGCACTATTCACAGTAGACAAGACATGTAAACAACCTAAATGTCCACCAACAGATGAATGGATAAAGAAGATGTGGTACATATATACAATGGAATACTACTCAGCCATAAAAAAAGAATGAAATGATGCCATTTGCAGCAACATGGATGTAACTAGAGATTATCACTAAGTGAAGTAAGTCAGAAGGAGAAAGACAAATACCATATGATATCACTTATATGTGGAATCTAAAATATGACACAAATGAACATATCTATGAAACAGAAACAAAATCAGGGACATAGAGAATAGACTGATGGTTGCCAAGGGGGAGGGATGGAGTGGGAGTTTGGGATTAGCAGATGCAAACTGGTATATATGGAATGGATAAACAACAAGGTCCTACTGTATAGCACAGGGAACTATATTCAATATCCTGTGATAAAACATAATGGAAAAGAATATGAAAAAGAATGTGTGTGTGTATATATATATATATATATACATATACATATATATGTATAACTGAGTCACTTTGCTGTACAGCAATAATTAACACAACATTGTAATTCAACTATACTTCAATAAAAAATAAATGAAAAAAGATATCAGTAAGATATAAATAAATTCATCTCCCTTCTGCAAGGTTAAAAGCACACTGGGAATGGGTCACAGATTTCACCTTCAAGGTTAGAAAGTCTTAGGGTTTCATCTCCAGATTCTGGCTACAGTTGTGTCCCAGCCATGAGAATAAAACAGGATCCCCGAGAGCAGCGCCTCTCTAACTGAGCCCTGTGACTTATTGCTGTGTCCTGAGTAATCCAGTGGATCTTGATCAGCAATTTTTTTTAATGAAACAGAAGAGAATTGAAAATACCAGAAGAATGTGCCTGTACTAAGCATGAGAATTGTTTTCTGAAATATTCATTTAAGCTTTGTGTGTGTACAATGGGTTGTGATGTAAAATATAATTTTTTTTCCTCTGAGTATGAATCAAAACAAGTTGGAGGAACACCACTGCCTTAAGTAACTCGGTATATTTACTAAGAAAGTACTTATTTGAAGGCGCAGGTGGGAAGAAGAATGAGGGCTTACACTATAGGGAGGATTAGAACTAAGGGCAGAAAGTATACATTGTAAAGGACAAATTTCAACTTAGCCAATGGAAGCACAATCCCTTTCCAGTAATGAAACATCCAACCTCTCCAACCTCATGGGGCAATGGGTTGCTATTTAAGAAGTAGCTAGTTGGTCAACTGCATGAGCTGTGGAAACAGTGATTCCTGCATTTAGTGAGTAGTAGCTCTGGATGATTTTTATCCACTCCTTTGGATGTCTTTATTTTTCTACAATGATCACAAATTCCCAAGTTGCTGATTTCTGCTATTGAACTCTAAGTTTTTAAGCTATTAAGGATGTTTTTAAAAACTTTTTTCTATAACTTGGCCCTTTTTCTGCCTTTTAATATATGTCCTAATTTTAAAATAGCACTTTTAGGGTTTGGGACTGAGAAATTTCAAAATGGTAAAAAGCAAATGCTGTAGTTGAAAAAATAGTCCAAGTTACGTTCCATTTTATTTCTTTGTCCTTTATGTTAAAAAAAGAAGAACCATGTATTACAAAATAGGCAAGAACAAATAAAATAATACCAGTTGCAGTGGGAACACTTTGAAATTAGTAGTTATAAAAATAGCCTTATTTTCCACTGAAGGCTACAGCATATTTTAAAATGAGAAACTCTATAAAATGGTATTAGTACGCTTGTGCTTCTCAATGAGGAAGGCATATAAATTCAGGACAGGATGTTATGTTGGACGAAGATGCCATAAAATAAAATAAAATGAGTACTTGTGTGGGTTTTGATTTCTAATTTCAAAATTCAGCATGCTGAATTTATGGCTTCTCAGATACAGGCCTGGACCCTAGTATCTGGTCATAAAAGGTTTAAGCATTTTGAATAGGGATAATCTCCAATAAATAGGATGAAATGCCAGCCTGGGTTTTACAAAGATCATTTTGGTAAAGAAAATTTACAAGTAGAGTTCACTTAAACTACATGTGGTTCCACAGTGGAGGAGGGTTCCCGGAGAGTGGTGTGACTTGCTTGCCAGAGAGAATGTAGACTTGGAACACAAATCTTCTGCTCTATCTTCCATTCTCTTTCTTCCATTCTATTATATCTAAGCTAATGGTTCCTAATTGCCAAAAGGAATCAACTAATTCAAAACCCACAAAGCGCTATACCCTACATTGGCCTTCAGGGTCCCCCGTGGGTGAATGTAAAGCCGCTGGAAACAAGAAGTGACTTCCTGAGACAAACTGGCAATTCACCCCAACATAACGAGCCTTGGAAGACGTGTAGGGTCACAAGCTTTAAAAGGTCAAAATTCATTTTACATTCAATCCACTCAGAAATTCAAGTGCAGTTAAGTAAGCTATGCTGATTAATTCAATTTCTTTAAGCATACAAAACAGACATTCTTCTATATGGTTAATCACAGGGGTTGCAGTATCTACTAAATTACTTCACAAACTTAGAAATCATATATATTCCTAGTATGGAAGCCCAAATTTCTCACCCAGTCCAGCTTTCCATCAGCAATAAAATTTCCACTATAGCTTAAAAAAATTAGTTGGCATAATGAATAACACCCATGAGACCTAGAACATTCTCAATTTCTTTTTACTTTTTCAGTAATGTAGCTGCCTGTGCTCCTATTATGTAGAAGAACGAGACAGAGTTGGTACAGTGGCCAGTGGTCTAGGATGACTAGATTTTAAAAGCCCTAGGAATTAATTTAGGCTATTTATACCCTGGGAATGTGGTGTCAACCACTTGTCATTGGCCAACAAGTTCAAGAGCTCTCACCCTCACAGACGACTGCTCCTTTCTGTCATAATATAATTAGTAATCTCATTACACTAATGATTTTATAAAACATATCCCCATCTACGACCTTAGCCTTTGCCATTGGTAGGAAAGATATCATGTTAGTTAAACAGGATTTTCTTTTCATATGTTCCACATTTTTCTCACTCATTAAAATCCCTGCTAATATAGAAGCATATCTTTTTCTCTCATGTCTGGCTCTCTGCAGTCATTATTCCTTTGACAGCACTTCTCATTTGCAGCTTCTTTATCACATTCCTTACACTTTCTAGTATCATTTCATAAAATTCCTTTTTATTTCCTTTCAATCCCACCATCTGCTTTTCAGTTCACGGGCACTTTTTATTCCCGTTGCTCCCTAACTAATGAATCTTTTCAGTCCTTCTACTATCTAATCTCTTAGGCCTCAACAAGATTTTCAGAAGTTCAGACTTCAACGTTGTAGGCCATTCCAACTTACTTTTCTGTGTAGAGCAAGAAAGTCTGCTGTGTTTAATTATGCTGTCTCTTAGGATGCTCCCAAGTACACTCGTGAGTTTTAACTCTTCTTTCTAGTGCACCGAAATGACTCAGTTTCTAAAGGCACTTCCAAAAGAACCTACTAAGTATAACATCCCTATCCTGCTGCCATCTATAAAAATATGTCTATGGAGCAGCTTATGGACTCTTGGGTTGTGGGGTTTTCTTCTCTATTTCTTAGCCTTAATTAAGCTTTTTTGATTTTTATATCTCAAAGCTACCCTTTTTTTAAATTGAATTATAGTTGATATACAATATTACATTAATTTCAGGTGTACAGCATAGTGATTCAGTATTTTTAATAGATTGTACTTCATTTAAAGTTATCATAAAATATTGGCTATATTTCCTCTGCTGTACAATATATCCTTGTAGCTTATTTATTTTATACATAGTAGTTTGTGCTTCTTAATCCCCCACCCTTATCTTTGCCCTTCCCCCCTTTCCTCTCCCCACTGGTAACCACTAGTTTGTTCTCTATAACTGTAAGCCTGTTTCTGTTTTGTCATATTCACTAGTTTGTTTTATTTTTAAGGTTCCACATACAAGTGATAACATACAGTATTTCTCTTTCTCTGTCTGACTTATTTCACTAAGCATGATATCCTCTTGGTCCATCCATGTTGTTGCAAACGGCAGAATTTCATTCTTTTGTATGGCTAAGTAATATTCCATTGTGGAGATATCTATCCTCACAATGGCATATATATATGTATATCTCACCTCTTCTTTATTCATTCGTCTCTTGATGGACCCTTAGGTTGCTTCCATATATTGGCTATTATAAAAATTCTGCTACGAACACTGAGGTGCATGTATTTTTTCAAATTAGTGTTCTGTTTTCTTCGGATATATACCCAGGAGTGGAATTGCTGGATCATATGGTAGTTCTATTTTTAGTTTTTTGAGGAACCTCCATAATGTTTTCCATAGTGCTACACCAATTTACAATCCCACCAACAATGTACTAGGGTTCCCTTTTCTCCACACCCTCACCAACATTTGTTATTTGTAGACTTTTTAATGATGACCATTCTGACAGGTATCAGGTGATATCTCACTGTGGTTTTGATTTGCTTTTCTCTGATGATTAGTGATGTTGAGCATCTTTTCATGTGCTTGTTGGCCATCTGTTTATCTTCTTTGGAAAGATGTCTATTCAGGTCTTCTGACCATTTTTTAATTTTTTTTTTTAATATTGAGTTGTATGAGCTATTTTTATATTTTGGATATTAACCCCTTTCGATCATATCATTCAAATCTATTCTTGACCTGAGATGACAAGTTGCCATTCTATAACTGACCCAGTTAATCCTAACCAGTTCCTTTCCACTTAGAACAGGATTCATTCTTTATCAGCAGGAGAGGAATGGGGCCAAATCTTAGTTCACCTGTGCCTCTGACCTCCTGCTGGAAAGAACCAGCCACACCCAGCGGTCCTCTGTCCGATGAGATTTCTGAGGACTGACTCCAATTCCAGGATTTTCCAGACAGTACATGTAGTAGGTAGACTGCAGATTCTGGCTTTGGGTGTTTGTAGATTTGCATTCCAGCTCTACCTCTTACTAACTGTGGGATCTTAGGCAAATTATTTAACCTCTCAGATCCTTGACTGCCTCTCAGGGCTGCAGTGAGGAAGAAAAGACATGCATATAACACGGTAAGGGTTAGCTATTATTATCTTTATCAATAGGACTTCAGCAAAGTGTTAATTGCTTCTCTTTCATTTATTTAAAGATGTTGGCATTTCACAGCATGTTGGGGTTAGAATAACTTCCTTGAGTTTTCCTACTTTTTTTTTTTTTTTGGCTACACTGCGCGGCATGTGGGATCTCAGTTCCCTGACCAAGGGATTGAACCTGCACCCCCTGCATTGGAAGCGCAGAGTCTTAACCACTGGACCGCCAGGGAAGTCCATGAGTTTTCCTACAGCTCAATCTCTATAGAACCTTTATATTTTAGATACTATTATGAAAAGGACCATGTGGAAGAAAGGAAAACAATTCTAGACTAACAGGTGAAAAAATAATCCTTGTTACCCAGACAGTATGTTTCTACAAGATGGAGATTTTCTTTCATTTTTCTTTTCCATCAATTCAATCACTAGTTATTGTGGGCAGTACCATGTTACACTCTTTGGAAAAATCAAGAGAAGAGATAACCCATCTCTGACTTACAGATGTCACAAGGTGATTCAGGAAACCAGACTCATACACATGAGTGGTTGTCTATACAGGATGGAATATAATTAAATGCCAGCAGATATGAGCTGGAAATTAGGAGGGGCTAGTTTGGAGCTCTAAACACAGCTGATCTTCAGGCAAAGCTCCTTAACTAATACCAGTAATAGTTTATAACCAACCCCATCAGAAAGTATATGCCTGGCATTCCCAGATAATAATTTTCAGAACATAAAAATGTGTTGTCCTTGCCACTAATACCAGTAGGGTCTGTAAAAGTTGGCTTCCTGATTTTATCTTAATTAACAAATAAAACAAAATAAAGGGAACAAAAACTTTTAAGACACACTGCATCATAGGAGAGCTGCGTAGAGAGCTAGAGCAAGATGAGTGGAGTGAGGGTCATTTTACCCCCAGGCCCTCGCAATTGCTGTAATTCATACATATTTGAGATTATGTTCCCGTGAAACAATCTTATCAGCAAGTTTCCCTCCAGTGTTCACCTCTACAAAGGCACTTTCTTTCCCTAGATTCTTGTCATTGTTCCCGTCAACTGCTGATGAGAGATCAACAGCCCAAACATACCCTGCCACCTATCTACCTGGAGCACAGGACCCACTGGAAGCTAAGAGAACACAATTTTTTCTTCTCGGATAAGCGTCTCTCCTTTGTTACTTTATCCTCAGGTCTATGAACCCCTCTGGCTTGAAAAAGAAACACTCTTAAGAATCTTAATATGAAAAGAGGCCAAGAAAATATTACCATTCACCCACCTGAAGCAATATCCAGTTATTATAGTAAAAAGACAGAGAAAATCTGTGTTGGGTAGAAATTTCATTATCCTGCAGGATATTAAAATCTTGATATCAAGGTTGTCAACAATGTGATAATAAATGCAGCCCTAAGAGTGATTGCTTCTTGAAATATATCTTTAAAGATCATTTATAATTCAGTAACATCTCTACTACCCTGACTGCTAATATTGATTAGCTGCAGTTATCAACTGCATACAATGAGAAACTCGGTGAGTAAGAAACACAAAAATGAAGAGAAGCCAGAAGGAACTTTTGCAGGACAGTTTTTATAAAGGGAAAAATCACCTTGCTTTTCTTTGACTTCTGGTTTCTCTGTAATAATAATAACCAAAAGGAAGCTACAATTTCAATAGAGAAGTAGAAAAGATACAAAGAATATACTAGAAACTTACTATAATACTAAACTTGACTTCTATATTCTAAGTTTAAAAATAAAATAAAACAAAAGGTTATAAAGAGATCTTCTGGCACCTTTAGTAAGATAGCCCTTATGGTAAGATTCAAAGTTGTTAGGCAGAGCTTTCTTAGAAGATTCCTGTAGGCATTTGCCATTCTCTAAGAGTTGAAAGCCAGTATTATTGAAGCCTGTAGGACAACATTCACAATGGTATGTAAGGCTCCCAAAGTTCCCCAAGTTTGGGAGATGGACCAGTGTATGCAACATTCAAGCAAATAACTCAAGAGAAAGACCTAAAAATGCTCTGTATTATTTATTCAAAAGCACAAGGTATGTCCCCCCAGAATGTCTGTTTCTAGAATGGTTTCTACCTCATCTTACTTTGGACACACTGGTTGCCAAATAGTATTTTAGCAAATCCCAGGATATGGATATGTGGAATATTTAGGAGGTTATATTGACAAGGTCACCCAATCAACAATAGCCCCAGCTCGGATCCCCCATGGCAGCCCCATACCAAGAATGGGTCCTTTCAAGTTACTATATCAATAACAATTGACTCACCTAAACTTAAGGATGGTTAGTGTTTGAGCATCACTTGCCTAAGTATTCCTATCACCAGGCCCCGTCTTTTATATTCCTGTCCAGAAACAATTCTTGGGATTTCCAGATGACCTTTTGTGTCCACCTGGGTCATGGGAATGCTACTTAGAAATGAACACTCGACAAAGAGGACAGCTGTATCACTATGGCCAATTTTGGCTCCTTGTGCCTCTGAGTCCATAAGCAAAGAAGAGAGTTACTATACTCATTGGGGTGACTGATCCTGACTACCCAGGGGAAACTGGACTGCTCCTCCACAACGGAGGCAAGGAAGACTATGTCTGGAATACAGGAGATTCCTTAGAGTGTCTCTTAATATTACTGTGACCTGTGTTTAAAGGCAATGGAAAACTACAAGACCCAATCCAGGCAGGACTAATAATGGCCCAGACCCTTCAGGAATGAAGATTTGGGTCACCCCACCAGGTAAGTAACTACGACAAGCTGAGGTGCTTGCTGAAGGCAAAAATAATGTGGAATGAATAGTAGAAGAAGGTTGTTATAAGTAACAGCTATGACTATGTGAAAAAAAAAAATGAGCAATCGAGTAAGAGGGCCTAATTGAGAAGACCTTATGGAACACACTAAGAAAGCATATAATTAACCTTTAGTTTAAGGATAGCCACATGTGCCCATACAATCGATCCAGCCTGCCATGGTGTGGGAGCAAAAGAGTAGAATATTGGCCATTTCTCCTCTTGCTTGTTCGTAATCTTTACTCTCAGGGATTCCTCTCTTTTCTGACCTCCAGATCCCTGTGACTATTTGGAGATTTTCTAATCCTTTAGTCCAATTATCTCTCAAGACCCTATGCTCAGCAATTTGGACAGGCTGTTTCTCCTTTCTCTGTGTTTTGAAAGTGAAGTTAATAGCTTCTGTGAAAAAGGTTTAAAGGAAGATTCTTCCCTTGGCAATAACAGGTTACTTGTTTACATTCTTTTCCTTTTTACAAATAACACTTCCACACCCCCCACACATACATGCCACAAATGATGCAAGGGAACGATGAACATTTATAAAATAAAAAAATGAAGACTCGAACAAGGTGTTAAGTAGGAAGCTTTGTCTTGTCATCACAGAATTTTGGCTGAAGCCTAAGAGCTGAGAACACAAAATATTTGGTGTTTACATATTCTAAAGAAAGGGGATGATCAATATAAAACATGCTAAGAGGTGACTTTTTAAAAAACCCAGACAGGTAACTTCAGCTCCCTTACCCCCACCTCAAGCCAAGTAAGGAAGGCTTCTGGAGAAACACTCACAGATGGTGGGAATGCTTTCTAGGACAGAAACATCCTCTGATTGGATGCTTACCAAGCTATATAAAGACATGGGTCCTTCTCTACTAAGGGTCGTAGAAGAGTGTGGAAACAGATATCTTGAAAAACCTGATATGTGTCCCCTAGAGTTTAAGCAACACAGACACTGCGGCCTGACACTTACTTGGAGAAATTCCGAAGATAAGAGACTAGCTGGAGTTGTCCTTCTAGCAGAGTAAGTAGAGAGCCTGTAGTGAAAGCAAAATGCCTTTCCAGTGATGCATTTACCCGTGGAAAAGAGCAGACCCCACAGAAGTTAGCTGGGCTTGCTTGATCTTGAAAGATACATTATCCAAGATGTGTGCCAAGGAGTTGGGTGATCCCAGCAGAAACAGGGCGTGAGAGATGAGCCTCAGAAGGCTAAGTAATAAGACATTAGTCAGAGTATGACAGGAAATTTCAAGGGGGAGGATTTCTGAAGAAATCTGTATTAGTTATTTTTTCACACCTATCACTGTGAAAAAATAGAAATATAAACTTTGGAAACAACTCACAGTTTCCGTGGGTCACAAGTCCAGGCATGGCTGAACTGTGTGCTCTGCAAGGCTGCAATTGAGGAGCTGGTTGGGACTGTGGTCTCATCTGGGGCTCGACTGGGCAAGGATCCACTTCCAACCTCACATGGTGGTGGGCAGCTTCAAGTTCCTCGTGAGTGTCATGTTGAGGGCTTCAGTTTCTTGCTGACTGTTAGCCAGGGACTGCTTTCAGCCCTTTGCCACATGGCCCTTTCCACAGGCAGCTCACAACATAGCAACCAGTTTCAAAGCCAGTAGGGGAGATAGAGTCCTCTCACAAGAAAAAGAAATGCTTGTTATGAGAGAAAGAGCCAGCCTTGGATGTTTACCATGACCAAGGGCATTTGGGAACCAAGGGAGAGATGTAGACAACACCAGCCACCTGAGATTTAGCTCTCCCACCTTTCTTCCCTTTCATCCAATCCTGGAGGAGCCAGGACCAGCAGAACGAAGGACAGGAAATGAAAGAACCAGGAGTAGTAGCTGAAATGTGAAGCCATAGTCCCTTCCCCTCCGTAGACTTCTATTCCTATGTCACACTGGGAGCTGAGAGGGCAGGGAAAAGCTTCAAGATAAATGAGGTTACATTTTTTTCTATTATAGCTAAATAAACTTTAAAAATCTGGACCCAAGACTCTACATGAACACATGGAAGTGACTGAAAAATCTGTAAGATCATCAAAGATACCATCTTAGGAATATCACTGAGGAAAAAGTCAATGTGTTCTATAGTTTCACTTCTATTAAGTCCAGGTTGATCATTAAACTATTTTTCATGAGCTTATACAGGAGGTTTCAAGAATCAGTGAGAAATACTGATGTGCACAGGAATCATTTAACAAAGAAAAGGGAAAAGGAAGAGAAGAGGTAGTAGTAGAAGAATGAGGAGGGAAAACAGGAAGAGGAAGAGGTTGAGGAGGAGAGAAGAAAGGAAAGACGGGAGGAAGGAGAGAGAGAGGGAGGGAGGATGGGAAAGAAAGAAAAGGGAAGAGATTGACTCAGCAGAAACTTGCTTGTATGAGACATCTAGCTCAGACATCATAGGGGAAGGGCAAAGACCAGTGAAATATAGGTCGTTTACTGATTTGTACCCAAACAAGTCTAGTTTGTTCATAAAACAGATTGCCTCTGCCTTCAAAGAGTTGATACTTCAGTAGAAAGTGAAACTAATTACTATTAAATCATTGAATTATTCCCTGCTCTCTCTTTTGGATTATATTTACACCTAATTTAAATTGCTATTCAAAAGCCAATCAGATAATGCCTCTAAGTAGCGTTGTTCATCTGGAAGATATACTATCATTCTTTTTCAGTTTACATAAATAAATTTATTTTAAATTTACATAATTTGGTTTCTTTAATCAAAGGGGAAAAAAATCAAAAGTATCAGAAGTCTCAAAATCACTTCTGTGTTCTCTCATCACCTCTAGGCCTGGTTTCTGGTCGTGATTTGTTTTTACTCCCTAGGCTCTGTCTTCTGTTAGTATCCTCTATTTTTCTAAATATCATGCTTTATTTTTGCATCTTAATTTTTTAAATGTTAGACATTATTAATTTGCCATTGTGATAAAGGTTTCTTTCTTATACTACTAACACACCATCTCTCACTCACCTTTCCATCGTACCACTATTTTAAGTTAAATAAATCATTATTTGCTATTGACTTACATGGGGAAAATGTGTATGTAATATTTTCCCTGCAACACTAAGTTTAAATCCATGATTACAATTTTTTTCTTTTTTTCTTTTTCCTAGTTTATAGTTGCCTGAAAAAAAAAAAAAACAGGCTTGGTCTAATTTCTCTTCATGTTTTTTCTAAACACAGTGGACCCTTGAACTACACAGGTCTGAACTGCACTAGTCCATTTACACGTGGATTTTTTTTTTCACTAAATACGACAGTACCACACGATCATGGTTGGTTGAATGTGCAGATGCAGAACCACAGATACAGAGGGCCAGCTGTAAAGTTACATGGGGATTTTCAACTACACGGAGGGTTGGTGCCCTTAACCCACTCGTTGTTCGAGGGTCAACTCTCATAAACAACACACCTTTCCTCAACATCTGCCTTCTCTTTGGAGAGCCACTCTCTGGAGTTGTTCATTCTCCTGCTCCAAATCAGACCGGTTCTTTCGTGGGCTTTCTCCTCCCTATCATTTTGGGACTTCTTGCTGATTCCCTGGGTTGGATCTACTGTTTTCATAAGCCCATGTCTTCTATTTTGGTTTACTCTCCTGTTTTCCTGAAGTACATCTTCAGCTTCCTTTAAAAGGTGCATGGCAAAAAGAAATTTCTAACTTTCTGCTCTATCATTTGCAGATGGAAATTAACTTTACGAAACAGGGCAACAAAGACTGTTAAATATGTTTAAAGTACTAAAGAGATAAAGTTTCTTGATGATGACTGACTTATTGAACAAACCTTAGGAACCCTATGGATTTTTTTATGTGATAATAAATGTCCTCATTTATTAAGTCAGGTTTTTTTTACGTATAACCAAAAAGCTTCCTAACTTCTACACATCTCACAAAGTGTCAAGATGATCCAGGTAAACAAGGCTAGAGAGGAACCAACTTGTAGCCCAGTAGTTATAAACTTTGCTCTAGTAATAAATTATACCATAGAGACTACACTGTCATAAAATAAAATTAATTTAGAAATAAAAGCAAAAGATATCTATAATCAAAACAAAAAGTAGGCATTCAAAAGTACATTTATAAAAGAGTTATTCTTAAAGATGTACTCATGGTAGAAACTGCCAAGTACTTAGGAGTGAATGACAATTAAATTCTACACAGCGAAACTGGGGGGGATTCAGCTAAAATGGTACATATTGATGTTTATAGTACTAAGTTCTAAGCTATTAAAAAAATAAGAGACTCTTGACTTCAAGAAGCTAGAAAACTAACAAACAAGGAAGTAGAAGGAAACAAATATTAAAGACAGGAATATATGTTAATGAAATGAAAAACAAAGCTAGAGCATCAAAATAATTAAAATCTAATTCTTAAAAAAACTAATAAAAACTACCTCCTGCAAGACAGAGGAAAAAAAGAGAAAGGGAAGAAATAAACATTATTAGCAACAAAAATGGGCATCACATTAAGAGCTAAAAATCAAAAGAGGACACAGAAAATATGCAAATTAATTCTAAAACTTTAATGAGAATAATAACTTTTTAGAATTCTATATACCTTCCAATTCTCAAGAAGAAATAAAAAACCTCAATACATCGACAATAACCACTAAAGAAATTTAATTGTTAAAAAGCACAACTGAAAAAAAAAATCATAACCAGTAAAACAGTTAAACGCCTCTGTATGTGTCAGGAACAGATCATTCCTATCTTACACAAGCTATGTCAGAAAATAAATAGAAGCTCTTGCCCGGCATTAATCTTTACTAATAGTTTCAAAGATATAAGAAATTAAGAGGCACTAGAGAAGCAAAGAGAGGTCCTGTACCTCCCACATCTCACCCCAGAGCCGTACTCCCCAGAACCACTTCTCTGGCCCAGAGTGGAAACAAGACCTCTATAAGGTACACATATTATTACCTCACCGAGCAGGGAACACTGAGGTCCTAAAACATCTGCATTTATGCCCCAGATAGTTCAATAGTTTACGTACATTCCTTATGCCTCACAGACGCATAGATGCTAGGTTTGTTTACCTTAAGTGATCTTAAACAGAGACATCTTGCTAAGAGGATTTTGAAAATTAGGATTCTCCTCCTGGCAAATATTATTAGTCTATTGACTGGGACATCCACTTACTAGCATGTTTACAAAGATTTTTCAGGATACATTCACCTATCTTCTTTCCTGGGAGAAAGAATGACAGTGCAGCTACTTTTACTCCTTTCTCCTCTCTTGCCTGCTGATTTTATGAGGCTGATGTACCCTCGATGCTCTAAACAGACAAAGGAAAAATTAAGATCAAACTCATTTACAAACATAAGTACAAAAATCCTGGATAAAATGCTAGCAACATTTCTTTTAAAAATTAGCAAAATGAATGTGGGTTTATCCCAGGAATTCAAGATAATTCTATGTTAACAAATCCCATTTAAAAATTAAAGGGGAAGTCTCTTCAATAAGTGGTGCTGGGAAAACTGGACAGCTACATGTAAAAGAATGAAATTAGAACACTCCCTAACACCATATGCAAAAATAAACTCAAAATGGATTAAAGACCTAAATGTAAGACCAGACACTATAAAACTCTTAGAGGAAAACATAGGAAGAACACTCTGACATAAATCACAGCAAGATCTTTTTTGACCCACCTCCTAGAGGATGGAAATAAAAACAAAAATAAACAAATGGGACCTAATGAAACTTCAAAGCTTTTGCACAGCAAAGGAAACCATAAACAAGATGAAAAGACAACCCTCAGAATGGGAGAAAATATTTGCAAACGAATCAACGGACAAAGGATTAATCTCCAAAATATATAAACAGCTCATGCAGCTCAATATTAAAAAAACAAACAACCCAATCAAAAAATGGGCAGAAGACCTAAATAGACATTTCTCCAAAGAAGATATACAGATTGCCAACAAACACATGAAAGAATGCTCAACATCACTAATTATTAGAGAAATGCAAATCAAAACTACAATGAGGTATCATCTCATACCGGTCAGAATGGCCATCATCAAAAAATCTACAAACAGTAAATGTTGGAAAGGGTGTGGAGAAAAGAGAACCCTTTTGCACTGTTGGTGGGAATGTAAATTGATACAGTCACTATGGAGAACAGCATGGAGGTTCCTTAAAAAACTAAATAGAATTACCATATGACCCAGCAATCCCACTATTGGGCATACACCCAGAGAAAACCATAATTCAAAAAGACACATGCACCCCAATGTTCATTGCAGCACTATTTACAATAGCCAGGTCATGGAAGCAACCTAAATGCCCATCGACAGATGAATGGATGAAGAAGATATGGTACATATATACAATGGAATATTACCCAGCCATAAAAAGGAACGAAATTGGGTCATTTGTTGAGACGTGGATGGATCTAGAAACTGTCATACAGAATGAAGTAAGTCAGAAAGAGACAAACAAATATCATATATAAACGCATATATGTGGAATCTAGAAAAATGTTACAGATGAACCGGTTTGCAAGGCAGAAATAGAGACACAGATGTAGAGAACAAACGTATGGACACCAAGGGGGGGAAAGCAGGGGTGGGAGGTGGTTTGGGATGAACTGGGAGATTGGGATTGACATGTATACACTAATATGTATAAAATAGATAACTAATAAGAACCTGCTGTAGGACTTCCCCAGTGGCACAGTGGTTAAGAATCCACGTGCCAATGCAGGGGACACGGGTTTGAGCCCTGGTCCGGGAAGATCCCACATGCCACAGAGCAACTAAGCCCGTGTGCCACAACTACTGAGCCTGCGCTCTAGAGCCCACGAGCCACAACTACTGAAGCCCGCTGCGCCTAGGGCCCGTGCTCCACAACAAGAGAAGCCACCGCAATGAGAAGCCCACGAACTGCAATGAAGAGCAGCCCCCGCTCGCCGCAACTAGAGAAAGCCCTCACACAGCAATGAAGATCCAATGCAGCCAAAAATAAATAAATAAAATAAATAAAATTTTTTAAAAATCAAAAAAAAAACCATGAAAATGAGCACTGAAAAATAAATAAATAAAAATTAAAGGGGAAAACATGTTCTCTCAGATTCAGAAATAGTATTTAATAAAAGTCAGTACATGTTAAGCATGTATCCAATAAACAATTAGTGACAAAATATATTTTTAGAATTCCTATACATGTTCCTTACCTGTTATAAATATTTTAAATTACTCAATATTTATTAAAATAATTTTTAAAACTCCTAAAGCCTATAAGCAAGGAAAAACAAATTGATGTTTGCAAAAGACATGAAGTCAATTTACAGAAGAAATCTGAATAGAAAAAAAAATTGAAACGCTCAATCTCACTAATAATAAGGGAAATGCAAGTTAAAACAACAATGAAATACTTATGATTGTCAAATATAAAAAAGCAATCCAATCAGCTGGGCCATATTCAGTAGCACTGAAGAGGTGCATACCTTTGAAAAAGCAATTTTCCCTTCTAAATGCTACTTTAAGCAAATGCTTTTACATCTGCACAGAGACCTGTACAAGAATATTCACTGCAGCACTGGTGGTAATATTTAAAAACTGGGAAAAGTAGGAGAAAATAAATAGTTTTTGGCATATCCAAAATGAACCAATTACATCTACTTTGTCTCAATGGATTAAAAAAATATATACTGAATGAAAAAAGTAAGTAGCAGAAGGATAGTGGTCGTATAATACTGTTTATACGAAATGTGAAATCGTGCAAAACAATATTTTTATTGTTTATGGATAGATGCATATTTATTAATGTCATAAAAAGATGTATAGTTATGATCAACACAAAATTCAGGAGAGCAGTTACTTCCAGGAGAGAGAAAGGAAGAAAAATGAGATCAGAGGTGGCTTCTATGCTCCTCTTGTATACTCCCTAAAAATCCTAAACAAATATGACAAAAGGTTTATAGTTGATAAAGCTCATTTATGTCATGCTGGTGGTCATTTTCTTACTCATTATTCTTTCTATTGATTTTAAGGAAATATTAAAAGACTGATTAGCAGCTCTGTGTCTGAATATGGGGTCTGCTGATGGCTGGGGTTCATTGAAGGGCAAGGGAACCAGGAGTTCCCAGTACTCTGGGATCCCCAGATACCAAAATGTGGAGGGCTTTTCTCTGGCAACTTTCAGTCTCTCCTCTAGCCTAGGAGTGAATGCCTGCTTGCTGAGAAGCTACCGGTGAACGGGGAAGGGAATGGGGATTCTACTCTCCCAGCACCATGGCTGGTCTCTCTGACGCTCTGGGGTGCTGTGGGACACACTGGAATCTAGTCCTCCTCCTCATAGCACCCATGCCCTGGGGCAGCAGCTTTGAATTCTGCTCTACCAGTCACCCTCCCCCCACCTGCTTTCCATCAAAATCACTCAGATTCAGACTCTCCACTTCACTTTGTCCCTGTAGGTTTATCCCCCTTTTGTCCCTTTACTATTATTTTAAGGGGGTCTTTGGAGACCGAAAAGATAATGTGTGTGATAATCTGACATCCTGAGCCCAAATGGATAATGAATCTGTATGAAGAGAAAAGTGAAAAACAGAGGGTCTTGCTGTGGACTGAATGTCTTTGCCCACACCACACCCCATTTATATGTCGATGTGATGGGAAATGGACACAGGGCCTTTGGGAGGTAGGGAACTAGGGCATAAGGGTGCCCTTATCAGAAGAGATTAGAAAGAGCTTGCTTCCCCTCTCTGCTCTCCGCCACGTGAGGATATGAGGAGAAGGTGGCCACGGACAAACCAGGAAGCTGTTCTTCACCAGACACCAGATCTGCCGGCACCTTGATCCTGGACTTCCCAGCCTCTGGTACTGTGAGAAGTCAATGTTTGCTGTTTAAGCCACCCGGGCTATGGTATTTTGTATCAGCAGCCCAAGTAGACTAAGACGGGGTAGTGGAATAATCCATTTACATGTCCTGGGTGACTTGGGTATATTTTCATGTTTCTGCATGCAAAAACTAGCAGATGTGACCCAATAACACAAAACCAATATGGAAAAGAGGAATGAGAAATTTCCTTGGAACTGTGTGCAAGTAATTTCCTGGACAATTCCTGCCCCTAGTCCATTATGCAGCAGTGCTTTTTTTTTTTTTTTTTTTTTTAACTTAATTAATTAATTTATTTATTTTTGGCTGTGTTGGGTCTTCGTTTCTGTGCGAGGGCCTTCTCTAGTTGCGGCAAGCGGGGGCCACTCTTCATCGTGGTGCGCGGGCCTCTCACTATCGCGGCCTCTCTTGTTGCGGAGCACAGGCTCCAGACGCGCAGGCTCAGCAGTTGTGGCTCACGGGCCCAGTTGCTCCGCGGCATGTGGGATCCTCCCAGACCAGGGCTCGAACCCGTGTCCCCTGCATTAGCAGGCAGATTCTCAACCACTGCGCCACCAGGGAAGCCCTCTGCAGCAGTGCTTTTGATCTCATGTTCCATAGACAAATACCCTGCTTAGGAGCAAAATAACCCATGGCACAACTGCCTTAGTTAGTTAACTTTCCAATCAATGAGGAGCTCTTCATGAACCATACCATGTACCACAGGTGGAGACCTAATGATTGGTGTATATTTTATACCTAAAATGTTTTTAATGCCAAAGGAATATTTTGGCAGCAAAAGTAACACCAAACAGAGAGTTTCTAATTACAAAATTCACTCTAGAAATTATTCAAATAAATTAATAATCCAATAAGACTTTTGAAAATAAATTCATTTACCCTTGAGTTTCTAATCTAATGTATAAAAGTGCCTGCTAGAAGTGAAACATTTAAGAAAAATATCAAAGGATAAAAGGATGACCATAAGCAGTAGCTTAGGCATGATAAATAACCTAAGAATATTTTCTGAATTTTGTGAAATATTGATAGCTTGGGGAAGAATTTTCCATGCACTGCTCTAAGGGTAGAAAGTCAAGTTCTCTTGGCCCCATGCGACCTTCAGAGAGCTTCTTCACACTGTTTGCACCCCTGGACTGGAGAACTGAGTTCATCCAGAATCAGCTGTTTCATTGCCCACTGAGAAAACATTGTGGTTTTCAGCAGATGTGGCATCCAAAATATGAAGTGGTTTGTTTTCGGTGATGTCGTTCTCCCTGCCTACCTCTCCCATACACACAAATAAACAGGTAGTCATCATAGAAAGAGCTCGTGTGTGTGTGTGTTTTCAGCACACGAGGCAGAGTGAGCCAAACCTTTCAAATGCTGCACTTGTTCAATCATCTGGAAAAAACAAAAGAAGTAATTTACATTTTCAGTTTAAATAATGCAAACCCTCTCATCAGAAGATGACAAATGGTTTATGAACACTGTCTCTGTCAAACACTACAAAATCACTCTGTTTTTGAGAATAAAAATGCATGCTGCACACAGGTCAATACTCTTTCCAGCATTAGCAAGGAATGAGCTGAGCTAATTTCAACACCACAGTTTGTGTCTCTCCCGACAGTAACTGGGTGACGGCCACGTGCTGACTGCGTGTATTTTGCTGCTAGTTGTGCCCCACAAATGGCAAAGCATCCCACTGCCAGAGACAGATTTGATCTCACATAATTTATGCTCAGCCTGATTTCCCTTTCATTCTTTGTTTGGATGCCTTCATTTTAATCTTATGGATTCTTTATGATCTTTCAGCATACATCTGTCCATCACTACAGCCTCTCAAATATCACAGGACCTCTGCTGAAGGGGATGCTTTTGAAGAATTAACTTATTCAATCTTTCAACATTTTCCAAGCCAGTTATCTTGCATCTTAATGCCAATGAACATATACCACATCCAGATTGATGTGAGGTGTGCTTTCATTATCAGGTACATTCACATCCCCCAATACCTCCTATACCACTACTTCTCCTGTCACTCATCATCACAGCGACGGGGGTTGAGCTGACAATCTCTCGTTGCCTGTTATCCTCACCCTCAGCAGCCCACATTCTTCCACATCATTCTCCACACTCAGGATCAAGGCAGAAAACTGAGAGGCTAGGAGAATAACTCCTCATTACTTTGGAGGACCTGAAATCCATCCTGAATGGTACGTTAGTGTTGGAGCTGGCAAGAACCTAGACCCTAAGTCCCTGTGTATGAGTCAGGGTTCTCCATAGAACCAACAGGATGCGTAGATAGATAGATAGATACATGCATACATAGATACATACACAGATAATAAGGAATTTACTCATCCAATTATGGAGGCTGAGAAATTCCAAGATCGGGGGTTAGCAAGCTGAAGACCCAGGAGAACCAATGGTGTAAATTCCAGTTCGATAGCCAGCAGGCTCAAGACCCAAGAAGAGCCGAAGTTTCCATTCAAATCTGAAGGCAGGAAAAATACTGATGTCCCAGCTAAAGCATTCAAGCAAGAGGAGTTCCCTTTTGTTTGAGGGAAGGTGTCAGGCTTTTTGTTCTATTCAGGCCTTCAAATGAATGGATGAGGGCCACCCACAATAGGGAGGGCAATCTGCTTTACTCAGTCTACCCCATTCAAACGTTAATCTCATCTGAAAACAACTCACAGACAAACCCAGAATAATGTTTGGCCAAATATCTGGATAACCCATGGCCCAGTCAAGCTGACACACAAAATTAACCATCACACCTTGGTTTACAATCTTAGCTATAAACTAGAATCAATTGAGAGCTTTTAAAAACCTTGATGTCAAATCTGTACCCCAGATCAATTAAATCAGAATCTCTCGAATGTGAACTCATTTTTAATGAGTATCCAGGCAATTGCAATATAAGTCCAAAGCTGAGAACTACTGCCCAAGAGATCACCCTAAATAGACTTATCCTTTTTGCTATGTAATATATCATTTGCACCTGAGCAGGAAAGCAATTCGATGACTATGCACACCACGTGTTGGGCAGGATGTAGAGGAAGTGAAACTCATGTACAGTGCTGATGGCAATGTAAATTGGTACAACCAATTTAGAAAACAATCTGGCAGTTTCTTAAAAGTTAAACATACACCTACCATATGCTACAGTCATTCCACTGTTATTTATTTATGCAAAAGAAATGAATACCTTTGTCCATACAAAGATGTGCACACCAATGTTCACAGCAGCTTTGTTTGTCATAGCCAAAAACTGGAAACCCCTCTAATACCCATCAACAGGCAAATGGACACATCAAAACACACTGCGTGATTCCACTGACATAAATTTCTAGAAAATGCAAATTAATCCATAAATACAAACAGCGTAACAGTGGTTTCTTAGGGGACGGGGAGTGGAGGAAGGAAGGACGTGTGGAAATCTGGGGGGTGATGAATATGCCCATTATCTTGACTGAGGTGCTGGTTTCACTTGTTCATATATTTGCTAAAAGAACAAATTATACACTTTAAATGTGGGCAATTCATTGTATTTCAATTACTTCAATAAAGCTGCAAAAATATTTAGGCCCTACATGTGGCTGTTTACTAATCTTGAGTCTATAATCATTTTCCTCATGGATTAATTCTCAGAATCCCTCTGTCCCATTTGTCCCTCCTTCCAAAAACCATCCTTATTTTCTTTCATCCCAGAAATGCATGTCTAATAGTTCCTTACTTTGTCTTCAAGGCAAAGTAGATATCCACAAGGCATATAAAATTTCTCATGCAATCCTCAGGGAAGGGATTAGAGAAAAGGAAAATCAGAGGTGTGGGGTCCCTAGCTAATCATACACTCTGTAAAATACAGGGAAGCAGCCAAACCACGGCACGAGGCCGTGGGAAAAGCATGGAACACAGGGTCATGGCATGCATCCCTCCTTCCCATGGAGTAGAGACGTAGCAGGTTGTGTTTTCCAAAGATGCCCACATTATCTCCCACACACGTGGCCCTCTGTCAATGGATTTGACACCTTTTCCATTGAGAGGCGGGTCTATATTGTCTCCATTTGAATATGTGCAGGCTTGTGACAAGGGCTGAATTGACCCAATGTGACCTCTGAGGCCAATCATAAAAGATGATACAGCTTCTGCCTGGTCCCCGTGGGGCATTTGCTGTTAGAACCCAGGCCCTATGCTGTGAGGAATCTCAGACAGCCATGGGGAGAACTAATGTCTAGGTGTTCTGGCCACTGGCTCCATTTGAGATCCCAGCTGAAAGCAACGTCAGCTGCCAGGCATGTTAGCAAATGAGCTTTCAGATAATGCCAGTTCCCCAGCCATGGAATCTTCCCAACTGAAGTCCCGGATATTGTACAACAGAGACAAACTTTCCCCATAGGCTCTTTCCAAATACCAAACCAACAATATATTAGCTTAATAAAATGGTTGCCTTCTGTCTTTAAGTTTCAGGTAATTTGTTACAGTACAGTAGTAACTAGAACAGGAGGCCAGGCCATCATTTTTTTCATTAATTTCTATCTGTAGGAATCTGTCATTATTGCTGTTATTCTCAAAATTACTGTGAAGATACTTTAATTGGGAGGAAAACTCAAAACTACATTCTCTACAGCATGTTTCTGAAGAGGTCATGACCATGAAATACATTGACAAGAGTGTGACTTCAATATATTGCTGCTGTGGCAATGAATAACAGAAAACCAAACAGGATGCTTTCCATTACAAATTCAAAACCACATACTCTTTTAATGAGGAATCCTTAAAATGAAGTAATTAATTAATTAAAATGAAGCTAATGTCTATTGACCCATATGAACATTTTTTATCAGAGCCCTTATTTTATTAATTACCATAGAATTGGAAGTGGAGAAAACAGGCAAAAAAAAAAAAAAAAGCAACATCCTTAGTTTTGGTGAAGTATAACATTTTATAGTAAATTTAACTTTATTTTGCTTGAAAATATTTTCTCTTTTATATTTCATTCCACCTTCAAAATAATAAAACCTTCACCAGCAGAGGCACAGCTTGGTTGAAAGTACATGGATGTGGCTTTGGTTTTTCAGCTCAGCGAGAAAAATCACATATTCAGAAAGTGAAGCCACAATTCTCCAGCTTAGTTCAATATAAATTTATTAAGCACCTACTAGAAGACATCAGTGGGATGGCTCCATTTCCTCTGGCCAAGTTCACTTGTCCACAGACATCTTAACACAGTCAATTTTCTGATGGGAATAGGATATGAAAGGGAGGTCCACTGAAATGAATGGAATGACACAGTTATTGGCAAATCCCAAGGCACATTCTCTGAGCTGGATGCCATCCACTCAGGACAAATGATGCAGTGTTTCAGAATAAACTGGCTCTCTCAGTTAAATAAACTTTGGGACTAACGGCTTCTCAGACTCCTAATTGTTTCCCTGCACTGATGGATCTGACTGGCTATTTTGGAATTACACAGATCCATTACTCCCCATACCTATCATGCCATAAGATGGATAGTTTCATTTTCATTTATACAGCTTTCCTGAGCTAACAAAAAGAAGGGCATCACAGTTCTTAAAACTGTCTATGCCAAGAAGCATAAATGAATTTTTCAATATCCTTTTTTCCTGCCAAAAAAATAACCATGTGCTAAAAAGAGCACTTATTTGAGACAGTTGACATCTGGTTGAGTCATGTCATTGTCACCAACTAGCTCTATGACCTAAGCGAGGTCCTCCTCTTCCTCATTTTTGTTGTGAATCCATGATTCTAATATAGTTAACAGTGCCACTTTGGCTCAATAAATGAGCTATTGCCTAAGCTTTAACAAATATTAGAAATATCAAGTTACAGTTGAGATTTTTGTTGTGAGAATCCAAGTCACAGGATTTTTAATTCCTGATCCAAGTAATAGAATGTCTGGGCTAAACAAATGTACTTTTAGACTTTCCGGCTCCCAGAGAAGCTGCTTATCTTTGGTAAATCACAGGATGCTACATTAGAGAGAGAATTAAAAACCCAGAGCTAGTTTCGGCTTTACTGCTATGACTACTGATACCCTGGCTTTTTAGTTTCTGCGGTTCTTCATCGCTTGGTCACATTTCTTGGCCTTTATGATTTGGTTTGAAAGAATAGAAGAGGAAATAAGCCAACATTTACCAAATGAATAACCTTTGTTGAGTACATAATCTGTTTCTGGAGAGAAAAAAAAGTTATGGCAAGTTTTCAAAATAATTCTATGGGACAGAGATCATTGTCCCAAGGTCATCCCAGTCATAACTGCTAGAACTGGGACCTGAACATAGGTCTCTCTGGCCACAGAATTCATTTTCCACCTTCAGTGCAAAATGACATTGGCAAAATACTGGAACAAATATTGACTTCAATATCATTTCCTCTCTTCAAAATATCTCACCAACAAACTTATTTCTGGAGCCCTAAATTCCACCATTCATTGATCATATCAACTCACTGATATGATACACTGATGCCCATTAAAATAATAATTGCTATAGGATAATATAGTAAGCATCTAATTATTCCCATTTTGCTTCATTTTTGTGTGCATGTTATCAAGGCTTTACCAATGTACCTTTCAATAAATATATATAGTGAAAAAAAAATGTATACTGGGAAAGGTCTGATAAAGGCTCTTTACCAAATGATAGGGCACATAGATGTTCCTACACTGGCAGAACTCATGGTCTAGGGAGTGTTAACAGAAATACAAACCTCTGCTCTGCAGCTGTTCACAATCAAAGATCAATAATAGAAGAACACAGAAAGTGACATAGGGAAACAGAAGAGTCAAAGAATGTTTCGACTAAATGATGACAAGTCATTGGAAGATTGGAATGGATGCTGTCAGTTTCCTCCGAAAGAGAAGAAAATGTCAAAAAGAGAATGTATTAGTCAAGGTCCCAGTAGAAAAAGAAGTGGCTCTCTCAAACTGTGTATTTTGAAGAGAATATAACCAAGAGATGACTTACAAAGTATTGAGACAGGCTGGGACCTGGGACCCTGAGCTGCCGTGCTGCAGTGCTTGCACCTGGACACACCTCTCCTCAAACAACAAAATACAAAGAAACTATAAGGGACTAAAATTAACTGTGTGCATGGCCAGTTGGGGCAAATTCTGGACAAAAGATACAAAAAGACCAAAAAACCCCTACTGCCACTTTTGAAGAACCCGCAGCAAAAACAGGGTGTTGGGAACAAAAGCAGGGTACTGAGCATGCCCCCTGCACTCAACACCACCAGAGGGGTGGGCAAACCAACTAAGCTATCCCTCCGGCCCGACCCCTGGACCCACCCCTACTCTCACCCCATATAAGGAACAAGCTCGCCACTCCCCCAGGAAGCGAGCAAGCAAGAGAACATTTTGCTTGTTCTCGCTCCCCCACTGCTGCAGCAGGGGCCCCAATAAAGCCCTGCCTGAACTTCTTGTCTGGCCTCTAGTCAATTTCTATTGATTGGGGAAGGCCAAGAACCCTGGTTGGTATCAGCATGGGCAGGTGTAGGGACTCACGGGGGCAACATAGTGTCCCAGGACTAGTTACCACCCGAGGTGTGAAGGAGCGAAAGGAGAGAGTGACATTGAACACACAGACAGGGCCACCTGACCAGGGGTACAACCTTGGTCTAGAGACAGAGCCCACCGTTGGTGACTGCACTTAGAGGGAGACATGAAAATAAGTACCTCAGCCTCACTCTCCTCCTGCCCTCCAATCTCCTGTGGGTGCTCTCCATGGGCCAGACCCAACCAGAAGTCAGAGGTCAAAGGAACCAGTTTATGTAGTTTGAACAATCTCACCTCCTAGGATAGAAAGGAGAGTAGAAAATGAATCTGGGTGGACAAAAAGAAAGTATGCAGGCAGGGAAATAGGAACATAATTTGTCAACATCCTGCATAGGGAGGAAATAGGACAGAGCCTTAGGTAACAAAGCTTGACCCTAAACCCTGGTTGGACAACTGTTTAGAGCCACGTGTTGATTTAAAACACAGTGAGCAAAGACACGGCACTTTTGAATGCATGCTTGAAGCTGATAGTCTTATCTCATGGAAAAGACTTCATCTTTTTGAGGAAACAATGTAGTGGAAATAATGACCCACTTGCATTTGGAGACAGAACAATAATGTATTTTAAAGCCCTTTATCGAATGGAAGAAAGAACAATTCATCAGAAAGCTATGTTCCCACAATCTACATACACATAGATAGAATGAGTGCCAACCAAATTACCAGGGCTGAAAAGAATTTGTGCAATCATTACGTTTTTTGAAAGCTAAAAATACACCTTTCCCAGAAACAAAAATAATAATTGAGTAAAAACTTGAAGCAAAGGATCAGACTTCGGAGATTGTACCAGTTTCAGATGATGTCAGATTTAATGGTTTTATGGTTTCAGGGAATTCACTAGAATCAATCAGTTTTATACACAGTCTGAAACTCTTACATAATGTTTCACTTCTTGAAGGGTCTTTTTGTTTGTTATTTTTAAATCTTTTCCATATTATGTCCTTGTAGAAACTTTGATGATTTAAGAAACTACTAGAATTCTAAGTTTACAGAATTTGAGAAGTGTAATTCCAAGACAACAGATAGGCAGCGTCTCTTCGTATTTAGGGCCACACCTCCTAATCAATGACCAATACTATTCTGGGAGCTCAATTGCCTAGGAAGCTCGACTTAACATATTTCAGAAGATAGAGTCAGAAATTCGTTTTCTTTCATGGAAGCCTGATCGGTCAAGTTGCAACAAGTGTAGCCCCATGTCATCTCCAAGAAGATACATTAGACTATCCCCCCAACCCCAAACTCACCTGAATCAAGAGGTCCCCCTCCCAGTCAAGTGTGAGTCAGATAAGACTGTATAGATGCTTCAAAAGCATGAAAATACCCAGAAAAGTTTAACCAGTGTCTTGGACTAGCTGGGATCACTTTACTGACAAACAGGAAACAGCTTGATTTCCTCCTACACTCTCTTTAAGATGCTCTGGTGGCTCTCCCTTCCCCACCCTGAAATGGGAAGAACCTATCCTTTTTTCTAGGTACCCTGGGTACTAATAAATAAATAAATATTAATAAATAGTCCATAACCAGGTATTAAAATTTTCCATTTGTCATCCCACCCATAGCTTCTCCCCTTCCTCATAGCTCAGAGCTTAACCACATTCAAAGACCTTGAGTAGGAATTTATTTTCTCCTGTCTCAGCGTCCCCCCCACTCAGGAGCTGCTAGTGGTTCCTCAAGGGTTGGGGCCGGAGGGGTCAAAAAACGTTAAAGGGACAAAAGGTCTTTGTGGGGTGGTGCTCGGGTGGCAGGTGTTGGTGCCCTCCATGTGGAAGATGCTCAAGTGGCAGCTCTTCACCCACATGGCTGCAGGTGGCTGTGGGGCTGTGACTACCTCTTAGGCACCTATGAGCAAACCCTGCCCATGGAGGAGGCAGCACTGGTCTTTAGAATGTGTTCTTCTCAGCTAAAAATCCAAGACCGGAAAACTCACGGTTAACATTCTTTTATATCTTTAAAACTGCCTGTACGCCGAGGGAAAAAAATCCAAGTTGTGAGGTGACAGGATATAATGACAGCAGCCTTGCCCACAGCATCAGAACAGCTGGATGCCTTCTATGGAATAACTACTGGCTGCATTAGCCTGACCAATTCAACTAACTTATCTTGGCCTTAGTTGCTTCATCTATATTCTGTACTTGGTTGCATAAGGATATCTCAAAGTCTTTTTCCATATCTAGTATACTATTTTCCTATGAAACTGCTACTGCAAATATTATATAGTCCCAAAGTATTAGAAATGTTCCAACACATACAAGAGATTTACACAGAGTATCTCTCTGGCATGTCAGAACCCATGTCCAGGCGAATGTAAGACATGAACCCATCAAGCCCCGGAACCTGGAATTCTTGCTGTTTTCTAAAACCTGTCTGCCTACCCCATTCTGCCCTGCCTTCACAAACATCACAAACATCTTTGTATTTTCTTTGCATATGCTCTGCCATATTTACATGGATTTCTACCTGATAACGTTTTTTAAAGTATTTTCAAAAACTATCCAAACCAAATTCAGAAAATAAAAATCTCTGAATTTTCAGGCTGTCAGAAAACATAAAACTTTGCAATGCTCAGACACAGGGTTTTCTGACCTGAAACTGTCAGTCCTTTTCCATCTGCCTTCATCCACTTCTACCTTTAACCAATTGTAATTCATTAATTATCAAAACAGGAGAAACTGACAAATATTCTTTTTAATTGCTAACTTGAGGAGCTTCATATAAGAAGCAAAGAACTCAAAAAAAGAAAATGCAAACAGACACTCATTAATGGCATTAAGATAGTGCTGGCAACAAACAAAAGCCCAGGACCAGATGGCTTCACAGGCGAATTCTATCAAACATTTAGAGAAGAGCTAACACCTATCCTTCTCAAACTCTTCCAAAATATTGCAGAGGGAGGAACACTCCCCAACTCATTCTACAAGGCCACCATCACCCTGATACCAAAACCAGACAAAGATGTCACAAAGAAAGAAAACTACAGGCCAATATCACTGATGAACATAGATGCAAAAATCCTCAACAAAATACTAGCAAACAGAATCCAACAGCACATTAAAAGGATCATACACCATGATCAAGTGGGGTTTATCCCAGGAATGCAAGGATTCTTCAATATACGCAAATCAATCAACGTGATACACCATATTAACAAATTGAAGGAGAAAAACCATATGATCATCTCAATAGATGCAGAAAAAGCTTTCAACAAAATTCAACACCCATTTATGATAAAAGCCCTGCAGAAAGTAGGCATAGAGGGAACTTTCCTCAACATAATAAAGGCCATATATGACAAACCCACAGCCAACATTGTCCTCAATGGTGAAAAACTGAAACCATTTCCACTAAGATCAGGAACAAGACAAGGTTGCCCACTCTCACCACTATTATTCAACATAGTTTTGGAAGTGTTAGCCACAGCAATCAGAGAAGAAAAAGAAATAAAAGGAATCCAAATCGGAAAAGAAGAAGTAAAGCTGTCACTGTTTGCAGATGACATGATACTATACATAGAGAATCCTAAAGATGCTACCAGAAAACTACTAGAGCTAATCAATGAATTTGGTAAAGTAGCAGGATACAAAATTAATGCACAGAAATCTCTTGCATTCCTATATACTAATGATGAAAAATCTGAAAGTGAAATTAAGAAAACACTCCCGTTTACCATTGCAACAAAAAGAATAAAATATCTAGGAATAAACCTACCTAAGGAGACAAAAGACCTGTATGCAGAAAATTATAGGACACTGATGAAAGAAATTAAAGATGATACAAATAGATGGAGAGATATACCATGTTCTTGGATTGGAAGAATCAACATTGTGAAAATGACTCTACTACCCAAAGCAATCTACAGATTCAATGCAATCCCTATCAAACTACCACTGGCATTTTTCACAGAACTAGAACAAAAAATTTCACAATTTGTATGGAGACACAAAAGACCCCGAATAGCCAAAGCAATCTTGAGAATGAAAAATGGAGCTGGAGGAATCAGGCTCCCTGACTTCAGACTATATTACAAAGCTACAGTAATCAAGACAGTTTGGTACTGGCACAAAAACAGAAATATAGATCAATGGAACAGGATAGAAAGCCCAGAGATAAGCCCACACACATATGGTCACCTTATCTTTGATAAAGGAGGCAAGCATATACAGTGGAGAAAAGACAGCCTCTTCAATAAGTGGTGCTGGGAAAATTGGACAGGTACATGTAAAAGTATGAAATTAGAACACTCCCTGACACAATACACAAAAATAAACTCAAAATGGATTAAAGACCTAAGTGTAAGGCCAGACACTATAAAACTCTTAGAGGAAAACATAGGCAGAACACTCTATGACATAAATCACAGCAAGATCCTTTTTGACCCAGCCCCTAGAGAAGTGGAAATAAAAACACAAATAAACAAATGGGACCTAATGAAACTTCAAAGCTTTTGCACAGCAAAGGAAACCATAAACAAGACCAAAAGACAACCCTCAGAATGGGAGAAAATATTTGCAAATGAAGCAACTGACAAAGGATTAATCTCCAAGATTTACAAGCAGCTCATGCAGCTCAATAACAAAAAAACAAACAACCCAATCCAAAAATGTGCAGAAGACCTAAATAGACATTTCTCCAAAGAAGACATACAGATGGTCAACAGACACATGAAAGAATGCTCAACATCATTAATCATTAGAGAAATGCGAATCAAAACTACAATGAGGTATCATCTCACACCGGTCAGAATGGCCATCATCAAAAAATCTAGAAACAATAAATGCTGGAGAGGGTGTGGAGAAAAGGGAACACTCTTGCATTGTTGGTGGGAATGTAAATTGATACAGCCACTATGGAGAACAGTATGGAGGTTCCTTAAAAAACTAAAAATAGAACTACCATACGACCCAGCAATCCCACTACTGGGCATATACCCTGAGAAAACCATAATTCAAAAAGAGTCATGTACCAAAATGTTCATTGCAGCTCTATTTACAATAGCCAGGACATGGAAGCAACCTAAGTGTCCATCATCGGATGAATGGATAAAGAAGATGTGGCACATATATACAATGGAATATTACTCAGCCATAAAAAGAAATGAAATGGAGGTATTTGTAATGAGGTGGATGGAGTTAGAGTCTGTCATACAGAGTGAAGTAAGTCAGAAAGAGAAAAACAAATACAGTATGCTAACACATATATATGGAATCTAAGGAAAAAAAAAAAAAAGGTCATGAAGAACCTAGTGGCAAGACGGGAATAAAGACACAGATCTACTAGAGAATGGACTTGAGGATATGGGGAGGGGGAGGGGTGAGATGTGACAGGGTGAGAGAGTGTCATGGACATATATACACTACCAAATGTAAAATAGATAGCTAGTGGGAAGCAGCCGCATAGCACAGGGAGATCAGCTCGGTGATTTGTGACCACCTAGAGGGGTGGGATAGGGAGGGTGGGAGGGAGGGAGATGCAAGAGGGAAGAGATATGGGAACATATGTATATGTATAACTGATTCACTTTGTTATAAAGCAGAAACTAACACACCATTGTAAAGCAATTATACTTCAATAAAGATGTTTAAAAATAAATAAATAAAATAAAATAAAATAAAATAAAAGCAGATTACCAAACTGAATAAAAACATAAATATATTTGGGGAAAAAAAAATAGTGCTGGATAAAGAAAACTCTTGAGAGACAAGATTCCCAGTGTTAGGACTTTTGATTAAATCAGACTATAGGTCATGTGGCCAGCACCATTCTGTTAAATCTCAGTACGCTTTCGTAATGAAATAGATACCTGAAAACATACTGGAGACATTACCTAGCCACATAAATTCAGGCTACATTATATATAAACTAAAAACAAATGTACCAAACTATTAATATTTTCAAAGCATCTATTGTGGACAATAGAAACCACCCCAAGCCACCAAATTAGGAGTCATGACTCATCTGTGTCACTTTGAGTAATTTATTTGAGTTCTCTGGGCTACAATTCCCACCTTTTTTCAGTTTTCTCATCAATTTATCCAGTTTATCCAGTTGGTCCAGCACTAGTCCTTGTTGAAGTGCTTTGGCATGTTTGTCAAAATCAATTGACCACATAAGTGCAGGGCTCTTTCTAGACTATATTCTATTCCATCATCTGCATGATGCCATTATTATGTCTTTGTTGACATAATTTTAAAGTCTTGAAATCAAGTAGTGTAGGTCCTTCAACTTTATTATTTTGCAAGATTGTTTTGACTATTCTAGATCCTTTGCATTTCCATATAAATTTAAAATCTGCTTGTATATTTTGCCTCCCAAATGCTGCATTTTTAATGTGTGTCATCTATAGATGAAACTGGGGAGAATTGATGCTCAACAAATGATGAGTTTTCCAATCCATGAACAGCAATATTTCATAGTTTTCAGTAAAGCAATCTTGTACACCTTTTGTTAAATTTATCCCTAAGAATTTTAAGATTCATGTTATTGCAAATGATTTTTTAACTTTTGTTTTCCATGATTTGTTACTATTTATAGAAACATATTTGATTCTTGTATATTGACCTTGTATCCTGAGAATTTGTTCATTCTAGTTGTTATTTTGCATCTTCCAGGGGGTTTTTGACATATGTAAATGTCATCTGAAAATAAAGGTAGTTTCATTTCTTCCTTTCTAATATTTATGCCTTTTCTTTCTTTTTCTTCCTTTATTGGACTATAACATTCAATAAAACATAGAATAGAAGTGGTGACAGTGGGCATCCTTGTCCTGTTCCAGGTTTTGGAAGAAAGTATTCAAGTTTCCCTTTTAAGTTTTTGGTCGGTGCCCTTTTCCAGATTGAGAACATTTCCTTCTATTTCTACTTTGCTGAAAGTTTTTTCATTATAAATCGGTTTTGAATTTTTCAAATGCCTTTTCTAAATCTGTTTGAAATCATCATATGATTTTTTTCTTTATTCTGTTCACTTTTGGTTATTATGCATATTGGTTTTCTAGGGCTGCCATAACAAAGTGCCATAGACTGGGTGGCTTAAGCAACAGAAATTTATTTCCTCACAGTTCTGGAGACTCGAAGGCCCAGATCAAGGTGTCGGTAGGTGTGGTTTCCTCTGAGGGCCATGAGGGAAGGATCTGCTCCAGGCCTCTCTCCTTGGTTTGTAGATGGTCACCTTCTCCCTGTGTCATGACAAGGTCTTCCCCCTGTGTGTGTCTTGTGTCTGAATTTTATCTTCTTACCAGGACCGCAGTCATACTGGATTAGGGCCTCCCCTAATGACCTCAGTGTAACTTAATCACCTCTTCAAAGACCCGACCTCCAAATAGAGTCACGTTCTGAGGTGTTAGGACTACAACATATGAATTTGGAAGGGAGACACAACTCAGCCCCTAGACACAATGCATTATCCTTCTGTATGTTGCTGAGTTCCATTTGCTAACATTTTGTTAAGGATTTTTGTATTTGTATTCATAAGAAATATTGATCTAGAATTTTAATTTCTTGATGTCCTCATTAGATGATCAGTCTCCTTTCAACTCTAACAGTCAATGATAGTACAGTGCTGAGAAGAACAGTGCTATGGAATGCTTGCTTTCTACAAGCTAAGTACCAAGAGATGTTTAACATGCAAAATGGCGTGACCAGGTCAGCTAAACTATTGCACATGGAACTGTCATGTTTTGCTCGTAAACTGTCATTTTAATAACAACTGTGTGGCAGATCTGAGATTCAAAAGCAAATAAGACAGATCCTTTGTCCTCAACGTGTTCACAACCAAACACAGAGAAAACTGCAGACTCAAGACAGCATCCAATCAAAATCGTGAAGTAGAACACACAATGGAGAACCAGTTCAGACTCCAGAAATGTGAGGATAAAGATACTAATATGATTCTCACTAAGAAAACAGAAACAGAGGAGAAATCCCAAGACTCCAAAAGTAAAACCCAAATGAATGGGGCAGACACAATGATGACACACACGTAGAAACTTTGCAGCCTTGCATGTCCATGATTACACACCTCACGTCCAAGCATTTCCCCATCTCAATGTCTCCCCACCTCCACATCCAAATTCATCCATTCTCCAGGCTATCCCTCCTTCTTTACGAAGGCTGCCCCTACATTCCCCAAGAAGAAGTAATTCTCACACTTCTCACTCCCTACCTTTTATCATGTGCATGTGGTCTCACTGCGACTAGAAATACTAAATTCTCTGAAGGGAAAAATAATGTCCGTCCAGTTTATCTGTGTGTGTCTCTCAGAATCTAGGACACAGTGGAAGCATAACAAATTTTAGTAAAGGTAAATTTCTCACCTCCTTACCTACAGTGTATATACGTATCTGTCCTGCATTTGGGCACGATTCACCCACTCCTGTGTTCTGTCAAGTCACTACAAGTGAGAGTTTTCATGTCACTACAAGCCCCATAGTCTCAGTACGAGACAACCTAAACTTGACAGCAAAAATATATGAATCACTTCTCTTCAAATTTCAAAATCTCCTTTTGACTAGACTACAGAGCCTACTTCAAAGACATTTAACTAAATTGCCAGTTGTGGCAAAAACACATTTGCAAAACTACATTTTTCATAATTTTTAATATATCTTAATGTTTGCTTGTGATATCTATCTATCTATATATATATGCCCATATTTTATTATGGTCATAAGCACCTACTTTTTGATTTATGACCTTCATGTACTAGAAAATCAAATTGGCTGGAGTTAACAGTGCTTCAAAGTCCTGTACAGTCCTTAAACTTGGTAAGGGAGCAGGATGACGGGTAATGCAAACCATCCTCCAGGAAATAGCTGCTTCATGCATGGCATCTGTCTGCCAAGTGTGAAATGGCAGGAATGGGTTACGGGGAATGGAAATAGATTCTCAAATCTCAACGTGCCATCCTATGAGATGAGTGCCTGGCTTATTATGTCTTCTTTTAAATGTGATTACTTTGAGAACACAGCTGAAGAAAACTCAAAGTAATTCCGTTTTGAAATGCAGTCTTAGCCAGGGAACTTGATTTGGTATCAAGAGCCATTATGCAGAGACTGGGTTCCCAAATGATCTTTCTCTGTTCACTAGATTATGATGTTTTAAGTAACTGGCTTAGTATGCCACAGTGTCTGTCTTGCCTGCCCTAGAGTCCTGTGGTCTGGAAGGGTGACCGCATCTTCCAAATGTCTGTCATCTCTAGCCAGGAAGATTCGGGGTTTTGGTGGCCTGATCTGTATAAACAGATGTAGTAATAGTTACAGAACATCTGGTTCTCTTATCGGCCTCCCCACTAACTAGCTATCTCATCTTGGGACAAACACTTAAACTCCCTATTAAACTGGTTTCCAATCTAGAGGAATTCCTGTACTATAAACACCTTCTAGAGAGGCGTTGAGGTATGTACAGTGTACCATTCTTGCTGGATATGTTTGATCAGAGATGTTTTTTCATGAAATTTTGCTTGAGATGATAACAATTCCTTAGGATACTGGTTTGGGAAACACTAATCTAGCCAGATGCCACAAACAATAGGCCTGACTCATCGGTTACATGTACAAGGCATACTATTAGTATTCGCTAAGCAAGATTGGGTCATGAAGGGCTCAGGCATCACAACTTCAAGGGCCAGGCTACTGATTCTTTGGTTTGTAGAGCAAATGGGGGAGTCCGTGAATGCCAACAGAAACAGGGGTTACCATGAATAAGAGCAAACAGATGAAAAAATAGGATTGTTTTAAATCCCATTTTCATGGTCATTGATGTAGATGGCAATAAAAGAGAAGAAAGGCCCTGCCAGGATTGAGAGAAGCAAAATTTTTCCGTCCTCCTTGGGCAAGCTCCATAGAGGACGAAGCCCAAGGCTGGACTTCTTTGGAGAGGCAGAAAGACACGGTGGATGAAACAAGGGCTCCAGGTTCAGACAGAGCTGGGTGGAGGTGGGCTTTGCCACATGGTCCAGCTGCATGACAGCAGAGTGCTTGTGTGTAGGGCAAGCCTCGAGGGGAAAGTGTCACCTAAAAAGCAAGGCCTATACGATTTGCACACGCACGGCAGGAGGAGAGGTCGTCAGATCATGAGAGGGCCCATGAAGACGCTTCATCCAAAAGGCAGTAGGTTTCCTCAGAGAGAAATGACATAAGTAGGATGCGATTAGGGAAAGAAAGAACTAGCTTCTCCATGTGAACCATTAGATGCAGGAAAAAGGAGCCACAAGTCCAGAACAGTGTCCAGTTTTCTGGATTAGGCAATTGGGTGAACGAAGCAAAGATCAGAAGCAAAAAAAAAAAAAAAATTAGTCCAAGAGGCAAAGTTGTGATCAAAGTCCAACATGGTTCTCAGGTTCCAAAGTGACAGCTGCTCATGGCAGTGGCAGCGGAAAGAATGACAAAGAAACAAACCCGGCTTTTGCATCCGCATGATCACGTGAGCAGCACATCAATGACTTTAAACAAGAAGAAAAATGCTCGTCACAGCGCTGTACTGAGCGTCATTCAAATTAAATAATTCGGATAATGGGGTGAAGTTGGAATCCTTCTAAAGGACTCCAGGCCAGGGCCGGCACCTAGAAAATATTTGAGGCGTTATGGGATATTTTAGAAGCCAACTGTCTGCTTTGCCTTCTTCACACAAGAAATTCAGTGAGCCTGGAAAAGTTCAGCTTCACCAGCCAGAGTGTTTCAAGGCCCACAAGGTGGAAGTCACTGAAGGTAAAGGAAAATTTCAGGCACTGATGGTTAGGTTTCGTAATAAATTGTCCAGCGAAGGACACTGAGACCTTCAAAATAGCACATGGTAGAGGAAATGGCAATGACTACAATTTCTGCAGGGTGTTGTTGGTTCTAATAATAGAGTTTCTTTAATAAAAAATAGAGTTTGTTTAATTTTTTTTAAGTGGCTATTTAAACAGTGTTGAGCTTAAGAGCTTAGAAGGCCCTTGCCCCTCCGATGCAGAAATCCTGGGTTGTGTGTTTCAGGGAGGGAGCCCCACCCATGGAAAGTTAGAAAGAAGTAAAGCTGACTCACTTCCTACCACTTTGCCTGACTGTTTGGGGACAAAATGGAATCAGGCTAGATACACGTGTTGTAGCCTTATTCAAACTCTCTAAACAGTTTCTCAAATGTATGTTCTTTCTTTTCCTTTGCCCATAATTCTGCTGTATGCTTTGGCTTGCAATGTCCTTGAGCTTCTGTTGTTTCTTATTTCTCTCACTCGGGGACCTAAGATGCCACCAGGATTTTTTAAACATGGGCTCCTTATATCACCATCCCTTTTATCATCATCAAGCCGCCTGGGGCACCACCCCTGTGTGGGTTCTGTGTGCTTTCCTCCTCTCTACAGCTGCCAATCAAATGGCCTCCAGCTACAGTCACTTCAAATCACCCAAGTTAACAGAACGAAGACAGTCAGTCCGAGGTCGGAACATCTTCAGTGGAGACGGGTGGCTGTATTTACTAGGTATTTACTAGGCATCACGTCGCATTGAAGGGAACATTCCTTCTGTATCATGTTTAGCAAAGTTACGGGAAAATGTACTTATATATTACATTGCTTTTTGGAAGACTAAGTGTGACAGTCTAATTGAAATGCAGTATTTAATAGCAATAATATTTAGAGCTTCGTAAGGGAACTTTTATCCAATGATCTTAGAGATTTCTCTCCCTCATCACCCACCGCCATGGGAGTTATTGCTAAGGTATCTGATAATCAGACTCACACACACACACAATTCTAACTGTAGGACATGAGGACATAGAGTTATTTCTAATACCTCAGCAGTAAACCTCAATGAAACAATCAACCCTTTAATAATTCTTGTTCCCTGAAAAACATGAAGCTGGCAATAAATCTATAAGCAAAGGCCAGATCTACATTAGCAAAATGAAGCGGAGAATTAAAGCAATTATCTAAATAGTTTATCATGAGCCTGGGGTAGGTAGCTGGATTACTTAAATGAATATTTCAGGGGGAAAATGCATTTTGGGTTTAAAAAAAAAAGACTTTTGAAGACTCTCTCTTGGCTCATTGCACATAGAACAGGAAAATCATTATAATGATGAAGTCTATGTGTACAGGGAAGGTATCCCCTGCTGGAGCTTTGCTTTGAAAATGTTCAAAAATGGTACTGTGGTTTAGAATTTTTGGCATTTGGCTAAAAAAATAAATAAATAAAAACCTAGGAGGACCAAACAATGACTCACTCACTTGGGATTCGGTTCTCTCCTCCATTTTTTCCGGGGTCCCACAATGTAAAGGCGCCAAGAACCTTCCAGGTGTAATTTCCTTCCCTGCACTCATCTCTAGGTGAGTCCAAGGTCAACACCTACCTCAACTGCAGAAGACAGAGGCAAATTTGAAAGTTTCTCATGATGAGATATTCCTTCACTTCCTTCAGTGCTCAGCCCGTCTCAGGAGGAAGGTTTCTGTTGCTCTGACTTGGTCTCACTCTGTTCCTACATTCCTGCCACACAAGAGCCTTGGGTCACACCCTCTGAACTGGCCAGGAGGATGCAGGGCAGGGTACCAGGCTCTCCTTCCAAGCAGGGGGATTTTAGATCCTTGCAACTAAAAGTGTAGCTCATAGACCACCAGCAGCGGCAGCAACACCTGGGAGCTTGTTAGGAATGCAGAGTCTCAGGCCCCACCCAGACCTGCTTATTCAGAATCTGAACCAGCTCCCCAGGAAATCACCATTGGTGAAGCACTGATCATGAGGGCACTGTGGGACTAAGAGAGGAAGGGGGAAATGTTGAGCAAACTGGCCAAGGTGGAAGACAAAGGAGAGAAGGATCACAGAGGGCTGCAAGAGTCCAGAGCTCAGACATCTGAGAAAAAGCAAAAGGACTGTGAACAAAGTGGGTTGTTGAATCGTGAGCCCAGGGCCTGCTGTCTGTTGCTTCCAGCTGAGTGTCAGTGCCTCAGGATCACAGGGGTTAATCACGGCCACAAAGTGCTCAGAGGCCTGGCTGTGAATCATCACCTTCATCCCTGTAAACGGTGTCCTTCCCTGGAGGCAGGTGATGTATATAGAAGCCGTCCAGCCTCTCAGTCTTCATTAGGAGCTGGGGGAGGCGGGCTGAGAGCAAACTGGGTATAGATGAGAATGCCCATTTTAAAATCTTTCCTCACGTGAGTTGAGCATGATGCAAACACGCTGTTTCCACGGTACACATTGTGTTAGCTTCTATTTGAACATATTATTGCTGCCATTAATTTGAGTATTTTATTGACTGATTTTGCAGAGCTTGCATCCCGAGGCCTTTTTTTTTTTTCTAAGGAGAAAGCTCATTTCAGGATGGATGTACAGATTCCACATGTGGCTGAAACCAATTTCCTCTTGATTTGTTCTCAGAAAAGATGGAAAGCAGCTGGCTGGCTTCTTCCACGTGTCCTTAAAGAGCACAACTGAGTCCTAAGAATGCCCTAATTTCTGAAACCCAGCAGGACCCTGTGGGGCTCCTGGGCATGGAAGCCTTTCTGTGTCCCCCGTTTCTTGTTTGTAGGGAATAGGCTTCAGCCTCCACGACCTTCCCTGAGTTCCAATGGACAGGTTCAAACAGCTGCTAATCAGGGAAGGGAGGGGATGCAGAGACAAGGGAGAAGCTGTCAAGAAACAATAGTGCAGCCTTGGGGCAGGATCCTGGTTCTACCTCAAGGGGGATACATGACAATATCTTTGAGCTCTTCTACAGAACTAAAACCCCCAACAAATGGAAGATGTTAACTACCTGATGAAGCATTCTTCATTCCAGAGAGAAAGTCACAGTTTGATAACCTCCAGAACCACAGAAGCTCCTCAGGAGACCACCAGATTAAAGGCCAGATTAAAGGAGTGCAGGCCCTGCACACGCCCTGATCCTTCTCAGCAACCCCACCCTTGAACCATTGTTATAAAACTCCTCACCAAATCCCTCCGGGTTGGGACACACAGTTTTGAGGGCATTAGATCTGTGTGTCCCCCTTTGCCTGGCAAAGCAATAAAGCTCTTCTTTTCCACTTCACTCAAAACTTGGTCTCCAGGACTCCATTTGGCACTGGTGCACAGGGGCCAAGTTTCAGCATCATTTCCAGGCTGAAGAACCCCAGGCCCAATCCCCTTTGTCAGCAGTATCAATAAGACCATTACTGTTGCCAGCTATGTGTGCAGTACGATGCTGTTGTCTCTTAATTTCATAATAGACCCAAGTTCCCACTGGGTTCTAGTCTCAGCTTCAAAAACTCCACCATTAAACTTCTCTTTTCCTGACCAGACTACCTGCCTTGGCTGCACACCAAGGTTGTTTTAAACATCCCATTAGAACATCCAGTGGGAGGGAGCAGTTCACCATGTAAAGGCTCACTGCTCCCCTGGAGCTTCTGTTTTCACCTGGAACTTCTTCCACAGAAATTCCCAAGTGGGACACGGAGGAAGCCTGTTACCTGCGCTGACTACCACAGGCCCCGCTGAGCTGCCATGATCAGTAGCCACCTCTCTGTGCAAATAAGCCAGCCCTCCCACATCAGACAGTGGGGGCTCTGGCTTTCCCTCCCAAAATGAATTACATTCTCTTGCTCGCTATTAAACTTGTCCAACTTTATATTTAATTCCAACGCTGTCCTTCACACTATTAGCCACACTCGCCCCATTTGCAGCCATCAGTGGGTCCTCCCCAGAGCCCCAATGGGTCACAATCACCCAAACACTATCAGTTACTTCCTTCACCTAGGAACGGCGAGGGAGTTTAACTTATTTCAACATCGAATGTCTTGGCAAAGTATGACTGCACTTTAACATATGCAATCAATACTTCAAATGCTCTAGGATGAAATGCAGGATTCCAGATAACCAATCTAGTGACGTAAGACTCAGATTCAACATAATGTTTATTCAATAGCGTCTCCCTCTCCATTGAGCCCTGGCCAGGTATTTCACCTGTGTTAGATTCTCAGTCCTTACAATAGCCTTATGAGATAAACAGTATTATCCCAATTCTACAGTTAAGGAAACAGAGGTTCAGAGATCCTAAATGCCTTGTCCAGAGTCATGTTGCTACTTGGAAAAACTGAAGTTCAAGTCCAGGACTCCCAATTCCCAGTCCAGATGGCTGCTCACAATGCCACAGTTACCATCAAGAGCCATGTGGAAGAAACATTTACAGCGCTCTTCATGGAAAGCCTTCCCTTTATTACATCTGGGAGCTTTGTAAAAGCTTGAGATCCTTAAAGAGGAATGTCACTTGCTTGATTTAGCTGAATATCTATTTTCCTGTCACTACTTACTTCATAAGGGTGCAAAACACATGAAGTACTGACTGCAATGCTTTATAGTGCTCATCTAAAATGACTCAGTGTTATTTCATATTTGGCAGGGATTAGTACATTTTGTCAGCCTGAAAGAATTTTTGGCCAACAGGTTTTATTTGGATCCACAGTTGTTAACTATTAGAGATGTCTGAAAAAACATTCACATTGGGCTGATTGAAATATTTAACTAACAGCCAGAGTCAACTGAAACTGAGAATCTCTAGTTCTATAATGAAATGCCACTGGCATCCAAAAGCAAAGGAGAATTTAATTGTCTCTCACCATTCAGGACATAGATTTCGGGATGCAAATTAAACCTTTCTGTTCTAAGACGAGCTATGTGGACGATACGGTCCTGCAGGTTTAGACTCTCCATCCTGTTGAATTGAGTTGTCATTTATGAGAGAAAGCCCAATGAGCTGTATTACTTAGAAATTTCATTCAATTACTGGCAACAAAGACCAGAAAGACAGTGACTTCTTTTTTCATTTTCATAAAGAAATCTGGAGGTAGGCACTTTAGGGCTTGGGTGACAGTTCTATTGTGTCATCAACAGCCCAGGATCCTTCTCTCTTTCTACCAACCATTGCATTGGCTTCCACTGTTAATACGGTTTCTTGGTCCTTGCTGGCTGCTGGGGCTCCAGCTAGTATTTCCACATTCCAAGGAAGCAGGAGGAAGGAAGATGGGCAAAAGAGGACCAAAGAGCTGTCTGTTGCCTCCTTAGGAAGCCTTCTCAGACCTTCTACACAAAGTTTCCTAGCTTCAAGAGAAGCCAAGTTTCTATCTTTTCATTCCCAGCCAATAAAAACTGGGCTTTCTTACTAAAGAAAAAAGAGTGAATGGATATTGAATAGTTGACTAAGAGTCTCTGTCAGTTACCAAGAGATAAAAGACTCCCTGTCCATTTGAAACATTCTTTGGGTGGATTCCAACCACGGATTCATAAGCTTTTAGAAAGACCTAGTCCAACACCTGCATTTTAAAGTTGAAAAATGGAGGGCCAGAAAAGCCACTGGACCTGGCAAAGACAGCAAAGGCAGTGAGCATTAGAGCTTGGACCAGAAACGGGGGCCTGAGATCAGGGTCTGAGAACAGGGTGCCAGCAGGTCAGGTACTTGGTGAGGGCTCTCTCCCCAGTTTCCTCCTTTATGGTCATTCCTTGGTGTGTGTGCACGCAGAGAGAGAAATCTTCCTCTTTTTATAAAGGCATGAATCCCATCTTAGGGCCTCCACCCTCATGACCTAAGTTAACCCTAATCACCTCCCAAAGGTCCCACCTCCAAATTCCATCACCTTGGGGATTAGGGTTTCAACATATGAATTGGGGGGAGGGGGAGTGGCCACAAATATTCAGTCCATAGCACCCACCCAACCGCTAACTGCCCCAGGCCCCTACCTCAGGGGGCCAGCAGAGGGTGTGGAGGGACACACCAGAAGCCACACCCCCTGCAGGAACCCTGGCTCAGAAGAGAAGGGGCGGGGCTGAGCATGCTCTGCACCTTCTCCCAGGGAGAGGAATCTTTCCAACGCCCCGGCAGGGCACAAGAGGAAGCAAGGAAAAACCAGACGTGGTTCTCTAACAGGTTCCTCCAAATGGAACTTCCTCCACATGAGACCAGAGAAGAAGAGTGCCCCTCAACACCTATGTTTATTTGTACCCTTCATGCTTCCTTCATAATATTCTACATAGCTAGACTGCTGTACGCCCTCCCTGACTTATTATGAGACTTACTATGTGGTTGGCTATGAAAGGGTCTGGAAAGTAAGGCACCAAAATGTTAGGAGACTTGCTCCAAGTCACCCAGCAAGTTGGGGACCAGCTGAAAGTGCCCCACTTCCTGGGAGTTTTCTACACTTGGCTGCCTGTCTGACAAACCAACTGTACACCAACCAGCTAGGGACCACCTGGGGCACTGGAATAGCTCCCGAGACTTTTGCTGGATTTATATGGCTGCCCCTCGCAGTGAGCAAAAGTCTCTGAGGGTACAGGATACTCAGGCTTCATGACAATGGCTGATGGGCTGGAGAATTAACTCAACTTGTCAAGAAACATTTTCACTCACCTTCTGGGTGCCAGGCTATTAGTGGGATAAAGTGGTTAAAAAAAAAAAAAAAAACTAGCTGAAAGCTGTCTGAGCCTAGTGGGGAAGACAGAGAAGAAGACAGACTTTACAGTGACAAGTACAATGACAGACGTGTGCTAAGTGGGGGCGGGGGGGGCAGGGGGCGGGGTGGACAGGATTTGAGAGCAGAAAGCAAGCAGGGGTGGGAGACCATGTCTCCCTCTGATCATTGCAAGTCACTTCGAACGGCTGGATCACACGATGTAAGGGAAGAACGGAAGGGAAAGAAATTTCCTAGGGACACACGCAGGTTGATGTTCCAGCTACTCAGGCAAACTGTGAAGGGCCCATCAAAGTGCGAGGTCATCACAGGGGCATCTGTCACTTGAATAAGAATAAACCTAGAAGACACCCATTTGAAAATTATTCATTTGAACCTCCTTTCAACTGTTCCAACCCCTGTGGTGAAGTATTACCGCTGACACCAACACAGAGCCATCGCTATGCCTGATTCCCTACCAGTTTCCTTTTATGCGGACCCAGATGTGCACTTAGCAGCGTAGCTTATGTGTTTCCTTAGATGGACTCTTCTATTTATGCTCAGCATTTTCACTTCAGCTTTGTTTGTAGCTCTGGCTCCTTTCTGAAGGAGGCCGGCTGTACGTTGGAAGTGACTTCAGATCGACTTGGCACGTTGGAGAACAGACGACGGAACAGGTTGAATGGGAATCACTCTTGCTTCATTCTTAGTCTCCACTTCAGGTTTCAAGTCCTCAGAATGACTTTCTACATGTAGATTTTCAAAACTTCTAAGCCCCTAATCCTGCCTCACCTCCGTGGCAGCCCCTGAGATACATTCACAGACCCCTGTCTCCCTGGGAGACACGGAGAAAACCGCTGGTCTGATCAGGGTAGAGACTTGCGGGCAGGGCCCCTCTACATTAACGATCCTCTCGGCGCCTCACACCTCACCCGGGCTGTGGGTATGCAGACGATTGCAGGCCACCTCAACCCCCTCCCAAACCCCCCCCAACCCGGTTCCCTCGTAAGAGCACCAGCTCTGACCTCCAGCCACACCGTGGATAAGCCAATTCCAGTCCCGTGGGAACAGATGAAACTACAGGATCCCACTCACCTGAGATTCCCAAGCTCCAGTCAAAGGCACACTTCCTTTAAAAATAGCAAATGCAAAACAACTCCTGTAATTAACTGTTCCCTGTGTCATGTGGTTTCCAGGCCTGCTCACTACCTTGAGAAGTTTCTCCTGGATAGATTCCAGTTTGCCAGAGTCTAAGAAAAAAAAAAATTTAAGAATACAATTAAATTCTCCAGAACGGGAGGGCAGAATTATAAAGGATTTTTTTTTGTTTTTTTTTTTGGGTGGGAGAAACACATGGGGGACAAAAATATTAGTGATGGCTTACAATGTCTGGGCATTTCACATATGTTACATCTTCTAATCTTTAGGTAACAGGTATGACAAAGCTAGATCACCAGTAAGACAGAAAGTTTTTCTCTGGTAGCAAAACCAACAAACAGCAACAAAACAGGAAAACAAGATTCAGGCCTGTGGGTCTGCTTGGATTCTTCAGGGATCAAGCGCCTTCTCGCTCACAATTCCATGATCCCTAAGGGGTTGCCCTTGCCCTCATGGTCCAAGGAAGTATTTCCTTCCAGATGGAAGGAGAAAAGGGAAAAAGAGAGACGTGCAAAGAGCAGGAGTCGCGTCTCTCTTCAGGAAGGTCTGTGGACACCAGCACCCAGCTCTCCTCTTGGGTCCTGTTGGTCAGAACTTTGTCACATGACTATATCTAAGTGCAAAGAGCCCAGGAAATTTATTCTTTTTTTGATGGCCATTGGCTCAGCCAAAATCTATTTTACTCTGAAGGAAGGGGAAATAGATATTTGGGGGCAATCAGCAGTGCCTACTACACCTTCCAACAGCTCCGTGAACAGGTATTAGTAAACTCATGGAACACATGGGGAAACTGGGGTTCACAATGTTTAAATAACTTGCCTGCGGTCATACATCTAGAATGTGCTATAGCCACTACCTAAATTAGAAATTTTTATACCAAGACTGTTTTATTTCCCTTGTATGCTGCCATAATAAGTGTGGAATGACATTTATATAGAAAATTGTCCAATTTCCCTGCAGTGGTATCACAGTATTGGTTTCCGGGATGCTCTGGTGAACTAAAGCAAGTTGCCTTTCTCTTCTATTTCATTTGCCACTGCTACCAGCCTAGTGCAACCACATTGCCTGACTATTGCCACTGCCTACTAATCAGATTCTCTTCTCTTCTCTCCTCTTCTCCCCCTCTGATTTATTCTCCACACGGCAGAAAGGTGGGCTTTTAAAATCTCAACTTTAATCATTGTATTTCGCTGCTTAAAAACCTTTAACTTCTCATTGCTCTTTGGATAAAGACCAACACTGTCCGTGAGGTTCCCAAGTCTTGTGTGCTCTGTCCCTGCCTACCTCCACAGCTGCCTCACTCATGACTCTCCTCCTTCCCTCTCCGGGCTACTCTGGACTTCTGTGGACACTCCACGGGTCCTCCTATCTTGGGGCCTTACCCATGACATTCCCTCTGTCCTCAGTCTCTTCCCCCTATATCTTTGTCAAGTCCAAAAAAAGAAATTCTTCATGATTTTGTTAGGATCTATTAAACTTGTAATTAATTATGGAAGAATTAACGTATTTATGATGTTTAATTTTCTCATTCAGGAATGGGCCTCTCCATTTATTCATACTTTTATATCACTTAGCAGAGTTCTATCATTTTCTTCTTATAGGTCCATTCATTTCTTATAGAATTATTCTTCGGTTTTGTTCTGCCTTGTGACTGGAGTCTTTCTTCCCATGCAGAAGGGGGAGATATCCAGTTTCCTAATTTTATAGAATCTATGTTTCTAAAGCAGAGACTAAGCAGAGGAGGAGAAAAGAGCAGGTCTTTCTACCTACATATAGGCAGTTATTTATAGATTACTGATTGTCATTTTCTTCAGCCTTGAATTTAGTAAAATTAGTGCTTGATCCTGGCACTAATGTGGTAGGCAGTCCTAATTTCAGTTTTCTTCTTTCCTGGATGTTCACAGGTTCTCTAGTAAGAATTTGCAAGAGTCAACAGGGGAACTCACCGAATGTCATTGTGTAGAAAATTTTTTGTTCTTACATTCTGAGCACAGTTTTCAAACAGGTCCCAGCCGTCTGAGAGTACTTTCATTACTATGTGTATTTTACCATATTATCCACAGTGATATCTTGACTGATTTTGCCAAACGTTTTCCTAAAACTAAGAAACACTAGATCTCTGTTACTCCCCCAATCTCCCACGTCAGTAAAAAATGCTTTCATAAAAGATGAGGTTAGTTTGGCATGACTTGTTCCTGGTGATTCCATGTCTTCTAGCAGTCAACACATTCCTTTCAAAGTGTTCATAAGACATCTGCTTTAAATTCATTCTATAATTTGACCAAACGTTGACCAAAGTTAATAGTCTGTAGTTTCTGGGGTCCACCCCTTTTCATAACTTGTGACATTTACTTGTCATTAACTTTCTGATTCTTCGCTTGTTGTACATGATTTTTTAAAGATTACCAGTGGTGACTCCCTGATTACATATTTGAATTCTTCCAGCACTCTGGGAGGAAACTTGGCTATACCTGAAGACATGAACTTATGACATGAATTAAGGCTCGGTCTCCATTTCCAGTCATTTGGGGCTGCGATTCCTTTATTATATAGATTGTTCTACTCTGCTAGAATTCTCTGGGACTCTCCAGAGAACCAGCAAGCTGTGGGGATGTTCTTGTCCTTACCAGGAAAAGTGTCTTAAACCAACACAGAAAGCAAAGTGTTTCCTGACTTGCGATCAATGACATCCAGACTTGTGGTGGCATTGTTTACTCTCTGATCTGGTTGCTCTTCCTGGCTTCTCAATTTCTGAGCTTTGCCCTGTTTCCTCTCATTGAAAACCCGCATGCACCATGCCCATTTTGAATATCCAGCTCAAACCTCTGGATTTATATTTTGTCCCTAATTCTTGAATTGGGCCTGGCGTGAGGACTTTTGCACACACAGCCCTGCCCCTGTTGTTTCTGGATGAACAGTCCCATAGCCAGTTCTTGGGTCTCTATGCCACTCCCCCTCTGGCCTGCCCTGCCCTCGCGGCTAGTATTGGCTCCACTGTATGTTCTCCCCGGGAAGTCACACACACTGTGCACCAGGGTCATGGGTGTGTTCCCTCAGACTCCAGTAATATCATTATGAATTTGTCAAACCAGCATGCAGTGCACAAACTACTGTCCCCATGGCCCTACTGCGTCCCATCACCCCTCCCCCCCACCTCCTCCCTGATCAGTTCAAGTCAGAAGACCCTGTGTTGCTTCTCTGCACCCATATGAACTGGATCTGGCCACATGTAGAAAATTAATTAATGCTTATTGGAGTGATTTAAGTAACAATGATCTACCTACGTTCACTTTGGGAAAAACTCTATTATAAGTTTTGCAGCTGCCCATTTTCACAAACCAGATTTGTCCTTCCAAAACGACATCTGAAGCACAGGAGGATCCATTACAGCTCTATCCCTGATCTATGCTGAGACACAGCCCTCTCTCCGGCTGTCCTCATGCAACTGCCCAAGCCCCTGAAACTGGATGTAATTCAGACCTGGAACGTTCTAGGCATCCTCAGCATCCGTCAGCTCGGGTTCATTATCCTAGTGCCCAGGACCTCTCTGACCCCTAGGATGGGACAAACTGACAGAGTCACACCACAGCTCTGGCAAGGAGGCTCTAGGTATCATGCAGGATATTTACCCGCTGTGGGTTCAAAGGATGACAACCAAAGGTATCAGAAGTAAGACAACCTCCAAGATCTGTGTGAAAACACAGAGGCTGAGACATTCTCGTCCAGCCCCACAGGACTGCTAAACTCTGCGGCACCAGACACACATTTCAATCTAATGTACAGGCTTCCCGTGGGGACCAGGCTGTGCCTTGATTTATCAGCCCCTCCACCCCTTCTCCCACCGTACCCTCAGATCAGTCAAATGATCTTTAAGCATCACCAGGAAGTTCTACGTCAACGTAGTAACTATGGGTAATCAGTAGGATATTAATTGTATCATTACTTGTCAGCCTTTATTTGCCAATATGGATTTGAGTGGTATACAGAATTAAGTTATTTCTAAATAAAATAATTTTATTTCATCTATGTAATAAGAAGTTTATGAAAGCTAATTTCCTATCATACTGATTATTCACATATTCAATTTTAACCTAATCTACTGTAGCAAAAGGTATTCAGAAACAGTACACAGCTGCCCTCTTGTGTCACTTTCATATAATTAAATCTATTAGTTTTTAAATACCAGGATTCAATTAGCTATGCATTTTTAAAGGTCACCACATAGCACTACTTTTCTACTTTTGAACTTAATATCCTAAATGGTAATTTACAAAGCACAATACGTAAAAATATGCCAGATATCTCTATCAATTAAACAGAACTTATTGGCATAAACATCTAAATATTTAAAAAGTAATGTAGTTACTCTGTCGAGGTCCTCTCTTAACCCAATACCCAGAAGTCTTTACATGCATTTGTATTATCTCATTATACTTAATTAGTGCTCAATTAATATATCATCTGCTCTTATTAAGTGCATGGATTTGCACTAATCTTTTGCTACTGGCCACTCAATGGCCCCGTAGAAGGTGAAATGGAAGCGAGTTCTCTTTTGTAACAGTTGACAAGGGCATCCCCCAGAGACGGCCACTATGGCCTCTGTTGCCATTTACTAAGCACCTAGTATGAGCTAAATCCTGTGCTAGGTTCTTTACAAACAGAATATGCAGAACATATATGAAAGGGAAACCTTATCTCTGTTGGACAGATAAAGAAACTCAGGCGCAGGAGTTAGGTAGCGCCTTCCAAGAAGCTAAAGGTGGTGTCATTCTTCCGACTATAACCGTGCCAACCCAGACGACTGCTCTTTTCTTTGGCATCCCTCCACCATAAGCCATCTCCATGAGCGCACGGTCTGCCAGCCATTCAGCATCCTGAAAACAATCTGATTAAAGTGAGAGGAAGCTTAGACAATGAAGATGTTTATCATCAGTGTTGACACAAATGGATGTTTGTTTATTAAGTTGTTGTGTTTCCTTACTAAGTACTATATGCTTCTAGCTCTGTATAATGTTTTCCATATTAGGAAAGAGTGGATATAAAAACTGAAAACCAGCCATATTGTTTCAGGGAGATTAGGAACTGTGCTTTTGCACAGGTCAACACTGATTTGGTGGCTACATACAATAACCAGGTAGAGAGAGGATCCAGCAGTGGTACAAGAGGACAAACCAGCTGTGCAGTCTCAGCCCCTCACCTCCTGGGAGATGCAGCTTCTATAAGAACTTACAACAAAGAGACAGAAATAAGATGTAGTGAAGAAAGTATAAACTGAGGTCCAACATTCTGTGACTATAACCAGGTATTCAAGGAGGTGGAAAGGGGAGGTTCTGGGGAGGCCTGGGAGGTGGAGAAAGGGGGAGGGATGCGGGATACAGGGCAAGGAGGAGACTGGTCCCCCCATGTAGTGTCAATATAGAAACCAGCTCCTCCAGCAGAGCCCGAGGCGGGCTCCCTCCAGACAGGGCACCAAGTGAAACTGATCCTGCTACATTGACTCCAACCTGAGGGAGAGGAGAGGTGGGAAATCATCCTTCCACAGAGCGTAATTTAGGCACAGTGATTTGGGGCCTGTAGCAGTGAATTGCTTAGCTCAAGATCACTGCCAAGGGTTGGAGTCAGAGCAGGAGAGACACAAGGGCACAGCCTCACTGAAGAGTTGAGCTTCCTGAGGCAGTGCAGTGCAACAGGAAAACCGGGAGAGTTGAAACCCTGAGTCCTGGGCTCCTGTCCTAGCTCTACAACTAACTTGCTGTGACTTTGGGCCAACTGGCTCCACCTTTCTGGTTCCTAGTTCCTTCATCTTTCAAGTGTCTTCCTTGGGCACTCAGACAGTCCCTCTAAAAGTTCTCTAAATTCAATCCCTTCCAAGCTACCCCTGTTTGTGCCTGGCTGCCCACAAGTACTGATTTTTTTCATTCCTCTTATGGGCAGAACTTTGTTCCCACAAAATTCATATGTTGAAGCCCTAACCCCTAGTACCTCAAAATGTGACTATATTTAGGTAATTAAGTTAAATTGAGGTAATGAGGATGGACTCTGATCCAATATTGACTGGTGTCCTTATAAGAGGAAATTTGGACACAGACAGGTACAGAGGGAAGAGCACGTGAAGACACAGGGGGAAGACACCCATGTGCAGGCCAAGGAGAGAAGCCTCCAAAGAAACCAGTCTTGCTCAGGTCTGGACCTCGGACTTCCAGTCTCCAGAACAGTGAGAAAATATCAATAAATTTCTGTTTAAGTGACCCAGTCTGCAGTACTTTGTTATGGCAGTCCTAGCAAACTAATTCGACTCCATACTCTTTTTCCTAGTCATCCGTTCTCCTTCATACCCAACTCCTTCTCTGCATTTTCTATTTATACTTCCTCTCCGCAAAATTCTGTCCGTCTGTCTCTCTCTCTCTCTGTTCTGTACTGTCTCTGAGGTTTTAACACACAGCAATTGCATATGTAAAAATGATGGCATTAACAGTTTCTGTAACTAAAAAGGGTACTCACAAAAATTAAAACAAACAGTAGCATTCAGTGTCAGAAAGGGCTTGATGGAACAAATAAACGGTTGATGGCAGTATAAATTAGAGGAAACTTTCTGGATGGTAATTTGGTCACACATACCAAATTGAAAACAAACAAACAAACATTCAGACACCAGTGCTGAATATCCCAAGCAACAGAATGGAAGACCAGGAAGTTGGGGGCAGGGAGAATGAACTGCAAACAGCCAACAGCATGTGAAGAAAATGTTCAACCTCACTAGCAATCACAGAAATAAAAGATGTAAAAGAGGAACAATCTATTGATAGTAGGTATCTAAATTGTAAATTTTGCTGCGTGACAAGTTAATAACAGTATTTATTAAAAGCCTTGAAATTATATGATCCTTTTATCCCAGCAATTCCCTTTTGATGGAATTTACCCTAAGGAAATAATAATGGAAATAATAATATGAAAATATTCACTGCATTATTTTAAAAGGAAAACAATCTAAGTGTCCAGTAAGAAGGTTAAATAATTCATACATATGATGGAATATTTTCCAAAAATTACTTAATGATAAAAGAAATTTTCATTATGCAACGTCAAATGGGAAAAAGGTCCATAAAATTGTCTATAAGACAATTATCATTAAAAATTTACACATATGTATCAATAAATACTCTGCAAGGATACACAGCAATACCCATAGTTTCTGATAGTGGGCTTAGAAGTCATTTTTTCCTTCTCTTTACTCTTTTGAATGTTTTACAGTGAGGATGGATTACTTTTTAAAGTAGAGAACCAATACATTCTTTTAAAAACAGGAAACAGAAGGGATGGAATAAAAGGAAAGAAAAGGAAGGGGAAAACAGGATGGCACACAATTGGGAGGGGGTGATTTGTCACGAGCCCCAAATCTATCTTATGCATCCAAATCCAAACCCTGCTGGCATCACAAGTGGGACAAATGTTTAAGTGTTTAAAAAGTGCTTGTGGAAGTGACATTTAAAAACCAAGCTGGTTAGAAGTCCTGAGGCATTCTAACTACCCGAACGACAAGAGGTTTGAGTTTGGACCAGATGGTAGCTTCACTCATCCTATTAAAGTCCCCCCGGGAGAAGAAAGGGCTGGACATGGAACAGAACGCTTTCTGACTTCAAATCAGTGCTCTAAAGACCCTGTTCTCCTTTTATCTTAATTTGCAGTTGCAGAGTCTTAAAGGAAATGAGATACTGCCTTCCCGACCTGTGATATGAGAGTCTGGACACCATCACTTCTTCTGCTACTCCAAAGTGTCCTTGCCATGGTTTGGGTGATCAAAGCAGGGCTCCGCCTGGGATCACTTTCCTCAGCGCTCACAGCTGTGCAGCAGAGCCAGTATTGGGACATTAAAGGAACAAGAAGGGCAGCTCCAGATAAGCGCTCGCTCTCCTCCTCCCCATCTGAACCAGATCGAGCGGACATCAAGAGCAACAGTGTGTGAGGGGAGAGGCACAGTGACCGAAGACAGAGGAGCTAGGTTTTTATCCACCCTTCAAAGTACAGCCATTAGATTATGATAGAGTCACCAACTTTCTCAGGCCCTGGTCTTCCAATCAATACAACGAGACAATCATGCCACGTGTTCCTGACGGTAGGGGTTTGACTGAAGGTCTCTGCTCCCCTGAAAATCTGTGAGTCCAAAGGCAACACGTGTGGAAGGGCACACATGTTGCTGGTTGAAACTTGTCCCTCTCAGAGATGTGAGACACCCAAATTCTACCTAACGCAGGACCTAATCAGCTCCGCTCCGATTAACATGGCTTTCTCAGACTTTAAAGAAAAAAAAGTCCATATAAAGGCTGGGGCATCACACAATCCTAAATTCAAAGACTGTATCCCAACTTGCACTCACACAAAGTGAATTTTCAGCATTTTCCAGATGCTTTCTAAATCCATCTTTCCCCCAGAAAAGCTCAGCAACACAACTGAGTGCGGCATTATTTTGTGGACGTGACAAAACTGCAAAGACATGGGAAGATAACCAAGGCCAACACAGAGAAATTCTACCTCCTGAGACTGGAATAATTTTGAAAGACCCAATTCCAGTTGAAGCAAAAACTGGGACCTTTCATCCAAGTGAGGCCTTGGGCTCTTCAGATCTGCCCTTGCCCCAGCTACGTCTTTCCTTCTCTTTCCTGCGATGCTACCGTTCCACAGGTATTCACTCACTCACCTGACACGGTCATCTTTGGTATAGGACTTCTTTTGGCTGATAAGTCCCCTCTACCCCAATCAATCATAATGTAGATCTTGGATCTGTGCCGAAATATAACTAAATTAACTCTGTCAAATTCTTAAGGATTCTACATTACGAAACTACCATTTTAGGGTCTCCGTCATGATCAAGTAGCATATCAAGACCAGAAGTCCCATTTGAAGTTCTGAAAATGTTTCAATACCCTTCAGGCATGAAATCTTTCAATAATACTAAGAGCCGACATACTATAATAATGTTCTCATACCATAAACATTTTTATTCACCTGCTTTGAAAAATAAATCATCATAGGAGCCATCCTCTCGCCCACTCTCACACCTTTCTAGGACTTAAATCATGGAAGATGGAAAAATCTCCCCGTGCCCATCCCTTGTTTTTCTGGGTGGAGGATGGCTGCAGGCAGATGCTTTCCACGTTCACCTGGACCACCGGGTGGGTCACACAAAACAAGTTTGTCCCCCGGGTTTTCAGGCGCCTCTTCTCCCGACCCCACTAAAATGAATGTAAAACAGTGGGCATATGGTTGTAAACAAAAGAAACTGTGTTACAATACAAATGTGATGGCTGTAGTTGGATCATCAGAGCTACCCTTTTTGGAAGAAAAGCAACATAACAAAAAGATGCAGAAGTTCAGAAATCGCTTTATGTGGCACCATCTTGAAAGTCAAAATACTTCTTTCTAAAAGAAAGATGTACATGCAGCCAGGAAGTATTTATAAATATCAAAAAGTATTCCCACACAAGCATTATATTATATGAGAGCCAAATACATCCAAAATATTATCGATCATGAATTTAACTGGGGCAAGGGTACCCCAGATAAAATGTGCAAACACACTGTCAGATTTTTAAAGGAGACAGATGTTCAACAATCTTGCCAGAATTCTATAAACAAGGCTATGATTTACCTCCAAGCAAGGACTTATTATAAATAATTACCAACAACTATCTTGCTTTGTGAGTGATTTTTCCCTGTGTTGTCCAGTTAATGTTGAAAATCTAACTCATATCACATATTAGATGGAAGGACAATTCCCAAATCTGTGGAATCTAAAACAGGAGAGAACAGCATTTTTAATCAATGGTTCTGCTGCAGACTGTATGACCGTAAACTCCAGTAAGCACATGCTTTCCAAAAATACTCAAGGAGGAAGTAAGGACACAGGAAAGTCTACATAATAACCAATTATCCAAAAAAGGAAGTGAAGTATTCCACATCTGTACAACTTTGTGTATATAATTAACTCTTTGCAACCTGCTGACTTTCTAAGTGGAATAAGTCATAATTAGAATAATCAAAGGGTAGGGCATGCACACATATTCATGCACGTGCATACCCCAACTTTTGTTCATGAAAATTTAATTGTATGAAAATTACAAAAACCTGCCATTGCTATTTAAATTAAAATCTGGCAGAAGACTAGAGTATTTCTATCATTAGCTGCCAGTGACTAAATTTTCCCACACATCTAAAGCTTAGACGGACAGAGACAGCTCTCAGTGCAGCTTTCAGCTCAGTTCAAATAGCAGATCCTCAAAGAAGTCTTCCACACCCTCCCCCACGCCAAGTCCACAGGTCACCCCGGCCCAGCTCTAAGAACTCAGGGGGCACTAGGCTTCCCTTTCACAACATCTCTCAAACTGCAATGAAGCAATTAACTGTATAAGTATACACAACTGTATACAAGTGGATAAATGTATATCATTGGTTGTTTAATGTAAGTCTCCCCTACCAATATAGTATGAAAGTTCCTGTGTTCTGTTCCTTGAATCACGTAAGCATTGAATAAATCCAGGCTGAGTAAGTTACAGTTACTGCTTCAGCCACCTTAATCAAGAACTTTCACCGAGGAAACCTGGAAGAATTAGGTATTTCTGAAAGCTCTGCAAAAACAATTCAGCTTTTGTCCCTGGGACACCAGTGCCTGAGTCACTCTCTAAGGTGGCCCAGTCGTTCCCATGTTCTTTTCCAAACACTTAGAAATTGATGAGAACATTCCTCTCCCTATCCTTTCTTTGTACAAACCCACTGGTTGAAGTTAAACTCATCTGTTATTAATTATTGATACCCTTCATAGAGCCTAGGGAAACAACTTCTAACTAAAGTGGTTTTCAGTAGCATGTATACAGTGTAATATGTCACATCATAAAAGAAAACAAAAGAAAATTATTCAAGACAACCTTGGAACATTTCAACTGCAAAAATGTAACTGGCATTTCAATCACGTTGGCCACTTGGTGTTTCGTTTGGGGGACACCCTGCAAGTGTTTCCAACATTCATGAAATTTGTTCCTTATCGAGACAGGGGGAGGTGGCTTCACATTGGCAGTAGGACCAGGATGGAACCTTGAGCATCTGACATGGAGTGTGGCCGCTCCCTCTGCAGCAGGGGCTGGGGCTCCCTACTCTCAGGGGCCACTGTTAGCAAGAATCAGTGTCTTCCCATCTCCAGGGCTCGTGCCACCACCAACCATCCACTTTATTTTTTGCTCCATCTGTCCTAAGTATCTTTTCCCCACTCATGAGCTTCCCCGTCTCATGCTTTCTGCTTACTCACAGCTCTGCTTACTCTTGACTTCCTCCTCCTTTCTCTATGTCTTTTAGCTTTTAATAATCAGACCAGTTAACCAACCTGCTCTATATTGTGAACTTGGGCTCCTCAGGGAGATGTGGACAGGTTCAGGGACCATCATCCCTGTTGGGCAAAGTTCTTGTGGGGCTCCTGTCAAGGGCTCCTGGGCATGCTATAGATGGGTCACCTCCATCCAGCCGCCTGTCATGAGTGGCGAGATAACAAAAGTTAATAAGGGCCATGTGGCCTTGGGTAGAAACCCTCCGGAAAAAGTGGGGCTATCCTGGCTCAAGAACCAGAAACGAGTTCATTTTAAAAGCAATCGAATAACTAAATTTGGGATGCAGAAAAGTTCCTTATTTTCTCAAGTGAAATAACAGGCATTCAGATTTTGCTAATTTCTCTATTTTAGTCTATCATTCTCTTTCATGTTTGCTACTTTTAAAAAAAAGTGAAAGCAAAGATCAAAATGCCACGGTGTAAATACAAAATCAGTAACTGGGTCCTTTGTTCTAATATCGACTTTTCACCCTTTAAACCCACTTTCTCATTCTATTTTTCATCAGAACTCTGCTGCTCCCAAGTACAAATATAAATGGACAAAGGCCTGAGAATTTTGCTTAGAACTGCAGAAAGTAGTTGAAGTTCACACTTGGACCATATCCAGTTTTCTGCCATCACAAAATTCTATTCAATCCCCCTGCTTAGCAGAAGCAAATTACATAAAGAAAGGAACAAAACTTTCCTTTTATCTACTTTTCAATTATTATGTATAAGTATTTTTGTAAAAAGTTACTTTGGTAGACTTCTAGTGGTCACGTATGTCTCAATTACCTGTACAACTAATTTTTAAGTTAATAAAAATATAAGCATAGTTTATTCTAAACCTAAATTATTTTAATTCAGAAAATTAAAAATCTTACTAAGTTACTCATTTCTCTGTGGGTTGGGTTCCAAAGAGTAAAATTTGTGAGCATGGTGGGGAAAAAAACCTTCGAGAGAGAGAAAAAAAGTAAATTCTTCAAATAAATAAAGAAAGAAGCAAGCTGTTTTGTCATTTGAAATATTATCAGTATGTTTGCTGATTAATATCATACAAATATTCATTTCATACTTTTGGAATATGAGAAACACAAAATTCAAGACTCGGAAGAGTGTTTATTCTATGGGCAAGAGCACTAAATGTGTCAGCAGCGGAGTTTATCAGTTTACAGTTAGGAGGGTTTAGGCACCATCAAAGAGGAACTTTTACAAAATAACGCAATAAAGCTAAGATCCTAGTCTCAGTAGATTTATATGAGGGCAAAAAAAGGAAGTAACTCACTTTTTCCAACTATGGGAAACTTAGGAAAAAAGCAATTCTCCTCTATGATAAATGAGCCCTTCTGAGCTGGGAAATCAGAGCATCTTCCTGTTTCATGCACTCAGTTTGTGCATTTTCTATTCTTTGCTGCAAGCTGTTTCTTTCATCTTACAAATACAAGAAAATTAAAACTGTACTATTGAGGACATATGAGGAATTTAACCTTGAAAGAAGTGAACTACGATGATGTATTACTATAGTACTTTGAGATAAAATCAGAAGGAGACTTGAGCTTGCAAAAGCATAATATTGTTATCATTTAAAGCTAAGTTTATTTGGGGGAAGAAGACACATTCTGAATGACTCACCAAGGTAAGTGCACTGAGGCCACCACAGACCTTCGAGGCCATTTGACGTGAGTTGTCTCGATAAACCCAAACCCAGGGTGTTACCAATGACCCCTGCTCCAAGAAACCAAGGTGAGAACCAACAAGTGGAACCATTTTGTTATATCCTGCATTTATTTAAGCAAACCGAATGTGTAGAGATAGGAAATTAAAGCGTTATAATGTTTTACAAATACAGAAAGAAGACACAGAATAATAATACCCTGGAGAGAGCGCATCTGAGAACGCGGTTCTATCACAGGAGAACGCTTGCAGGGACCACTTGGAAGCCAAGGCCGATGCATCCATCTGTCATTCTTGTTCTGACATCATTGACGTCGTTTTAACAGATAAATCAGCGATCTGCTCTTACACGAATGGTAATACTAATGATTATGCCGTGAAGGGTCTGTGAGTAACTATCTATACATACATGATGCTAGGCTTAATGTGTTATTTCAATGCCGCTGTCCATTATGCAGGGGGAAATAACGTCTTGCTACACAATTACTGTGACATCCACTGAAATGTGAACTAGTTTGCATAGGTTAGTCCTGTGGGCAGCACGATGTTGCTCTAGTTCACCAAGGCTTAAAGATTCACAGTGTAGAGGAAAAAACCATGAATTAAAGCATTTCTACTAAAATATATTTTAATAGCTGGTGTTAACAATTTGCATAACAAAAGCCAGATTACATTAATAACATTGTATTGTTCTGTAAGCCCCTTCATTTTAAAAACATGAAGTGTCTCCTGTAAAACTGTAGGCTCTCAAAGTTAGAACAATCTTGCAAAGGAATCATCAACCACAATGCTACATATTTTGAAGCAAAGAGAAGCCAATCTGCACAATGATTCAATTTTGGGTTTTAATCACAGGTCAAAGACCAACGGTTCCACACCCCTCCTGTAGCACACTCGGCGCTGCTTCTAAATGCTCAGCAGTTCACTGTATGAACACTGAAGAAGGGAACTATGATGCAGTTTTCTCTTTTCCTTTAAGATAAATCATTCTTAGCAGCAACTGGATTACAAAGAAGTATATACTATGCAAATTGAATACCACATATCAAACACAAAAAGCATATGGAATTCCCATGAAGATACTGAAGTAACATGGACAACTGGGGAGGAGATTTGCCTTAGGGGTCACTCCAGGCCTGTGGATCAGGGAATGATGGCCACAGAAGCATCGTACAATGTCTTGATTTTTTTTGGATCAGCACTGGTTGATAGTGCCTGGAAAGAACCCTCACGGGCATGGAATACTTCAGAAAGAGACCTTCATTTTAGCATTCTTAACTTGGTTTACACAGCTTCTTATTAACTAAAGCTTTCTCACCTCCATGTCGAGTTACCCCAAACAACTGTACTCTAGCCACTTTCAGATTATCAGAAGCAAATAGCTAAGGTATAATGAATTTATGAAGTGAATTTCATCTTGTGTAATGAATTCAGCCTCATAACGTAATTCTTCTATCTTACAATAGGTATTTTAAATCTCAAACCTAAAGTTAATGTTTATGCATCTCAACTATATATAAATCCACAAAGAACCTTTCAGAAATAGACGGAAGAAGTCAGTATTTTCTAAACCTCTAGAGGTAAAATACAATCATCTATCACCTTTCGTATCTGTCAGGAGCATCTCACTTCCCCACCATAAAAAATACCAATCATATAATAAAATATTACTATAGAATAGGCAGAAGCTTGCTTGCTTGGTTTTCTTTCCAAGACCATAGTGAATAAACAAGGGTAATCAAAAAGGCACCTATATTTTTGTTATATCTCTATATTATAATTTTCGTATAAACTATTAATATATCCACTTTATATAGGGAGGTGTTATTAAAGGATCACACACGTTTTCTTTATCTTTTCATCAAAAACATTCCACTGGAGATGGACAAACCTGAAAAAGAGATGCACCTCTTGAGCTTCCACTGTGTGTTTAGAAAAGTCTGCTTCCCAAATCCCAGAGTGTTGTCTAGCTCAACATGGAGGATAAGGAAAGAAAGACTGTGGCGAGACTGGCGAAACTGTATCTTCGTCATCCTCATGCAATGAACCTGGTGGCAAGAGAGGGGCTGGTCTAATCGCATCCATATTCATACAAGGTGCTCCTGGGAATTGTGCTTGCAAATTCCTGTGTGGTCTCTGAGGTGGGGGAGGCCTGAGAAGATGCAGGGACAGCGGGGAGATCTGACAACCAGATAAATATTTCAAAGTGGGCTACACTGCGGATGTGTAAACAATAACAAGAAGACATGAAGACTTCGTCTTGCCACAGGTTAGAAATAGAAAGCTTTCCCAGAGAACGAGAATTAGTAAAAACGCCTACTACAAAAACTTACACCAAAAGCAATATATTCTGTTGCCATGCTCTTCTCAAGAGAGAGATGATCCACGTACAGTTCTGTTTTCAGAACTTTGAAAAGCGTATCAAACTGCCCTTGTGCTTTTATCAGGTTTGAGAACACATTTAGAAAATCAGGTGCATGCTCTCTGTGCTCGGGCATTTACACAGTCTTCTTTAACTTGATTTTTAAAAGGATTGTTTTTGAAACCCTTCTTGAGCTGTCAGCGTTATATGTAGCATCTGCCTGCTGCCAAATCGAAGGCGAGAGGGGGAGTGTGGAAAGGGGAAAAGTTGTTCGAGAATATAGTTTTGAAAACGATGCTGTAAAAATAGCACTTTGGTTTTATACATCTATTGTTTCCTATATTTCTGCTGAGATGTTTAATATCCTGACAGGCTTTAGTAATGGTGACAACACTATCAAATCATAGCATCAGGAACATGTGCAACTTGTTCTCCCTCAGTCTTTATTGTAAAATAACTGCCCTCTAGTTAAATTCTGATCCGATCTTAATTCCTAAAGGCTGGAAAGCAGAAACATTTTACTATGCAAACATTATGTGAAGCTTAAAATTTTAGGAGAATTATTCCCCAAATAAGTATTGACATTTACATTCAGTAAATCTGATTTTGAAATCAGTGGATGAGAAAAACAGTGAAACATCAAGCTGTTACTTTATGGTTACTTCCCCGATTATAATCATCATTTCAAATCGGTTTCCTTTGAGCTTCCTATAAATGTGCTATTTATCAAAAATTGTACCCGTCTTACATGTCATCTGCAAATTTAATCAACAACTACTCTTTTATAATCACAAAAAAGTAGTCTGTCTGTGTGAATCTTAAATATTTACTTAATGGTATAATAAAACTAGGCAAGCTTATTGCCCTCAGTTTTAATGCACAGAAATTTTTGCAAGAATATTGCAAGTTCCGCTTGTCTTCGCAGGTTTTTGTATAAGACACCAAGATCAATATGGGGTTTAATCAGTTGAATCACAACTGGTCACTTCAATGATAGAAAATCAGCCAAGCTGGCTATGTGGTAATATGTAAAACCCTCTCAAAAAATCTCTAGTTATTTGCCTGAATTTTTCTCTTTTCAATTTTACGTCAGTGCCATGTAGATGCAGCTTGAATGTAATAAAGCTTATTTAATTACTCTTTTAGCCCGATAAAAATAAGACTACAGATTTTCAAAATGATGTGCTTACTTTTCAAAGGTGTAAATGAATTAACATTTGCCTTTGGACCAATAAACATTTCAGTAAAATGTTTTACAGCATATTTTGTTAATTTCTTTGAATATATCATTAAGGCAGAAAGCCCCAAGGCCCATACATTTGATTACATTTTTGTAACTTTACTTTTTCAGTTTCATTACAGCTATAGAGTCAGACCCTACATGACTGCTACCCTGTTGCAAGTCTCACTAACCGCATGGTCAGAAAAACACAGAGTTGCTGATGGACCTTAGTCTCTCCAGTGATCTTGACTGTGGACTCCAGGTAAAACTTCACGACATGACGGTCACGGCTGTGAATCCAGCAAGAGCCTGCAAAGTCACTCATTTGGAAATGAAAATGTGACAACGATCTCTTTTTTAATGAACAACCTGTTGGGCCTGTACCTCAAATCTCTGGTGACATCCCAATCTCACCCCTGGATGTGATTTACAAAATAAAAACCAGAAAGTGGAAAGGAAGTCTTTTCATTAAGCGGTTTCAGTGGCTAGATTTCCATTCCATAATCTGAATACCATTTTCCCAAATAAGAAACCAGATCACCTGTCTCTGTGTACGGAGCTGGTAATCTTTTGTTCGCTGGCTTCCCCCAGCACACTTCATATTCCAACTTTGTAACTGGCTTTTATGAAGTTTTCTTTGCTTTTAAATCAACAGCGGCATTAAGTTAATGAAAGCTGTTCAATAAACACCTAAATCACTTATTTGCTAGAGTATACATCTATTTCCTAAGGTGTAAATCCTTCAAAACTAGAGTGCAATGCGGCAAGAGAATCTCAAGCAACTTTTCAAGTTATGTTTTTCTGATGAGCTGGCAACTAGAGGAAAGGGCTTTTAGACATCGGCCACACTTTTTGTTTTAATAACAGGAACAGGCAGTGCAGCTGCCTATGTTACAGAAGCTTGAACCTACATGACATGCAACAGGGTAAAGGCGATTAGTATTAGGGAAATAATATAGATGACCTTAAAATTTGCCCTTTGTAGAGTAGCTGTGAAGTTATTTGGTCCAGACATTCTATGCAGCCAAGCATATACTTAGGTCCATAGAATGTAAATGGAGAGTAGGATACACCTCGGTACAAATGAGAAATAAATAGACCCAAGTTGGCCCAGGGAACAAGGAAATTTCTTTGTTCAGTAGAAGTTTCTAGATCCCTAAGGCCACCAGTCAATATAATTTTAACCAAACTGTCATTCTGCCACTGCTTACATTTAATATATTTAGGCAATTTTCACTTGAATTGGAAATTGCCTCGTGACTCAAAAGCTAAATGGTTTTTAAATTAGCGGCTGTGTTACTGAATTAAGAGGACTGGCTTCTGGTGATTCCAAAGTGACAGCGAAGAAATTTCATATACTTGTGACATTTAAGGGACAATCAACGTCTCTATTAAAGTCTACAAAAATACATTTCCCCAGAAGGGTTCACGATAGCCAATCAAAGGAAACCATTAACACAATTAGCAGCACCAGGTCTCCAGACCTAATTATTTTGTTTATACGAATTACCGAAAATGCTGCTGTTTTCAGCCCAGAAGTCATTCCTTCTTCCTGGTACCTGCGTGTCTAATTGTCAAAGGAAGGATAGATTACTGTAAAATAACTGCCAAGTTGTCTTAAAAGTATCTTCTATCTTTTAAAAAGATTACGTTTAGTGTACATTAGAACAAAGCTCAAAGGGCAAGGAAAAATGATTAATTAACAAACTCAATGTAATTCGCCGGAAGCATCCCGGTTTTCCCAGTTCTCTGCACCGTGCCGTACATCCAACCGTCGTCGATGGGCTGCACGTTGACGATGTAGTCGCCATCCCTGAAGGAGACTTCATCTTCATCCTGGGCACTGTAATCGTACATGGCTCGGTAGGTCCTCTGAGGAAGGAAAGACACGGTCACACGATGGACACCAAGGTAGTCACGGCCGCAAATGCTGATCGCAACAAACCAACCCACGCATAAAGTAACTATCAGGAATCTTCCCAAGCACATCTATTTCTGGAGTCCTGCAAACCAGAGCGTACTGTCTGTCCTGACTGTGTTCATCTCAAGGTTACTAGTCTGGCAAAAGACGTAATACTGGGGGCCAGAATGGGGCCAGAGCAAGCCGCTAAATACAATAGCTAGCCCGTCAAAAAGTAGGCTCTGAAGCAGTAAAGCCACTCCCCCAGCTTCAGATAAGCCCAGAGACCTTAGATTATGTAGATTCTCCCCTAGTCCACATTCTTCAGAGAACAAAACCCACCATAGTGGCAGACAGTTCCAAGTCACTGCCAAATCACTACCGTCGGTTCCCTGGCAGAGGTAATGAACTTTACTAAAAATTTTTGTTTCCTCTTAAAAATATTTAAAACAAGTAAAAGAAAAAATCCATAATATACTCAATAGGTTTTTGTATCACAGTGATAGAAATTTAGCATATAAATGTCCTGAATATTTAAGTACATATAATTAAATCCTTGTTATAATGAGGAAATTTTTAAAATGAGTTTTACTCTATTTGTTTTCATCTGAGGCCAAGAGTTTAGCTAATAATATCAGACAATCTCAAAATCAAATGTATTCATAGACTGAGGAAACTGGCTGAGATGCAAAGAACTTTAGAGTGAATAAAGATACCTTACTACCAGTTATAAAAAATAAGTAGGTCACAGATGTGTGATGTATAGCCCAGAAAAAGTCAATAATATTATAATAACTTTAATGGTGCATAATCTATAAAAACACCAAATCACTATGTTGTATACCTGAAACTAATATAATATTGTAAGTGAACTATACTTCAACAAAAATACATTTTAAAAAAGGTATTTTACAAGCTTAGAAGGGCCACCTGTTTCTAAGCGCACAGGCAAAGGCCAAGGGACTGTGTCGGGAGCCTGGAGAAGCAATTTCAGCAGAAGATGCCACATTTGACTAAATGACCCGGAACACTGCTTCCAAACCTTACATTCAGTGAATGAATCAGCACTCCAAGATTTCCAGAGGAGGACTCAAAGACATATGTTGGCTGTGTCATTTAGCTCTCAGTGGCCATTTTGATTAACTAGTTAACATGACCAGATATTTGTGCTTTTTTTACTGAATGAAGACCATAGTTGACTACTTCCAATCATGAGGTAACAATTAGGATATAGTACTGGTACAGTCTTTGTATGTTTTACTGTTTACATGTTTTCTCATCGTGCCTTCCCTTCTCAACGGTTTACCCCATATGTCTTCCACTTCCTTAGGGAAGCTTGTAAAAATGCAACACATCATCATTTACCCTTTATATAAAAAATGTACCATATTCAATTCAACTGTATTCTATGTGCATTTATATTCTGGAGATAAAATATGAAGACCAGGGAAGGAGGAACGCTTCAAATGGGCACTTACTAGATTTGGTGAATGCTGCATTGACCTCATGGATGACAAGCTGGTCTGATGCATGTACCCATACCCTTGAGAATGGCTTTGCTGGTAGGCTCCAGGAAGAACAGGTGCTGGATATTAAACAGACACACACACAAAGAATCCTTAAACCGAGTCTCGAAGTACCCCTCCCAAGCCCTCAGGTGACCCCATGCTCTGCTAGACATTTCTGAAACAAAATGCCATTTTCAGTGTCATGTGAAATTTGAAGAGTGATATTATAAGTGATCTCTAGAGCAGTATAAATTTCAGTAATTAAGGACATATATAGGTAATCAGTTTAACATGCAGTTAAATATGTTAGAAATATTTGTATTGCTCTATTGCAGATGCTATGTTAAAACAACACAAATACAAAACAAAAATTTCCCGCAATCCCTTAACAAAATCCTGTTTTCATTTGGCCATGTGATCCTTGTAGGTATTTTCCAAAATAAAAATAAGAAATTTAAAAGAATTTACAACAAGGACCCACTGTATAGCACAGGGAATTATACTCAATATTTTATAATAACCTATAAGGGAGAAGAATCTGAAAAAGAACAGATTTACATATATATGCATAACTGAATCACTGTGCTGTACACCTGAAACTAACACAGCATTGTAAATCAACTATACTTCAATAAAAAAAAAAGAAATTCAAAGGAATTTTAATTGGATTGTCAATGACAGGGTATAAGTGTTTTCACAGGATATTTAATAACGGGTGCTTTCAATATTTTGAGACATACTGTTGAATATTACCTTTACAAAGATGGTAAACATAGCATATGTTTAGCAACAAATGTTTGTTAAGCCTTAAAAGAAAATTTTACTTAGAATATTATGAATTATCCATTTCATTTTTGGCTATAAGTTACTGGATAATGTTATGAAAGCCTGAGGAATGAAACCACTTAAAGAATTTCGTAAACATTATCCTTCTATAATACATAAAAAAAGATAGTATTCACTTAGTTTGTGCTGTTCTCACCACTAATTAATGACATTCAAAAGACATAGTTCCTGTTTTGAAGAAAACTGAATTCTAGAGAAACCAATACAGAAGCTAGATAAAACCCTACAAAATCAGTAGTGTGTGTTTAAGTATTTGTAACCAGAATCATGGGCTATAAATGAAGGTATTTTAGTAGGCATGCCCTTCGTTGTGGTTTGAATAATTATATGATGCACTAGTAAAACTTTTATGATATATGTGCTATAAAAACCCACAATAGGTTGCCATCTTTGTTCAATCAGGTTGAGTATATAAAGTAATTATCATGGGTTGATTTATTCAGGACAGTTATAATAAAAGAATAAAGCAGATGTAATTCTTGGGTATTATGAATAATTAATATTTTATAAGTGGCACACTCATTCTAATGATATATGAGAACATCAAACTTTAAAGAAGTTTAATCATCAGAAAATTACAAATCATTAAACTGTTCTCCAGCTAATAATGATATTAGGTTAAATGGGGATTTTTTAAATAGCTCTTGAATTAATTCATATTACAATGTTGTTACAACTGTGTTTATTTAACGTCTTTCTCGAGAAAGATCTTTACTTGGATTGTAGTATATTATAAAGTGATTAAACATCAAATACTTCAGAAAACAGCACTTTTTAACATGATCAACTCAATTTGAATATTAACATCAATAGATGTCAAGGATGTTATCATAATTCACTCATGAAGAAAAAATACTGAAATTCCCATAAATATCTAGACCTACTTAACTAGCTGAGTAAAAGAGCTTTTTCTTGTGTTGGAAGCTGGAAGCAATGACCATTCATTTATTTACTCCCTTGACTCTCAGCAAGTATTGAAGAGACTTCATGCACGCACAGAGCTTACTGCCTTTCCTGTCACTTAGTAAGCTTGCATGGATGTTAACAATAAGCACTGTCCACGATGCTCAAAGCATGCAGGCGTAAGAGGAGTGACAAAACTAACTGCCCTCCTAGAGCACTGATGGCCTTGGACATCTGTCCTTCGCCCAATTAAGGAAATGGCTCAGGATACTTAGGGCATTTCCTTAAATACATTATTAGTCAATGACTCCAACTGCATCCCCAGGCTAGCAGTCTTGAACTGGCTTTTATCCATTTAAAGAAGTCATTTCTTCATTATTATTTTGATCTATTTGTAAATACTTAAGATTAAATAAGTAACCCTTGACAATTAATTAAAATAAAGAATTAAACACTTAATCCTTTGTTACACTACTTAACTATGACCTTTAAATTTTGATGTACAGAATCACCCATAACCATCTTAAAATATTTTGGGGAAAAAAATGATCAGGAAAGGACAATGATGAAAAAACTCTTAAATATGCTATCTCATCAGCTGTAACACGTTTATGTTTACACAGGTTGTGCATGATAATCCCAGTTTAGCACCCATCAGTACTGACAACTCAAGAATGTCATTTAACAGTGTTCTCTAGATACAGAACCATAATTCAAAAAGACACATGCACCCCAATGTTCATTGCAGCACTATTTACAATAGCCAAGACATGGAAGCAACCTAAATGCTCACCGACAAATGAATGGATAAAGAAGATGTGGTACATATATACAATGGAATATTACTCAGCCATAAAAAAGAATGAAATAATGCCATTTGCAGCAACATGGGTGGACCTAGAGATTACCATACTAAGTCAAGTAAGTCAGAGAAAGACAAATATCATATGATATCGCTTATATGTGGAATCTAAAAACATGGTACAAATTAACTTATTTACAAAACAGAAATAGGATCACAGATGTAGAAAACAAACTTATGGTACCAAAGGGGAAATGGGGGAGGGGGATAAATTGGGAGATTGAGATTGACATACACACACTACTATACATAAATAGATAACTAACAAGGACCTACTGTATAGCACAGGGAACTCTACTCAATATTCTGTAATAACCTATATGGGAAAAGAATCTAAAAAAGAATGGATATATGTATATGTATAACTGATTCACTTTGTCGTGTACCTGAAACTAACACAACATTGTAAATCAACTATACTCCAATAAAAATTTTTTAAAAAAGAAGAAAAAGAAAAGTGTTCTCTAACTTTGGCTTTTAAAAACGAAAATTCATGTCTACTCAATTGTTCAAATCCGACCTTCAAAAGGAATCTGTAGCTACTGTCAAATACAGAAGGAGAAGAAGGTATTTATCCTAAATATGTGTGGGTTGGAGAGAGGAGAGTTTAGAATGAGAAACCTTGGAGTAAATACAAATTACCTTGTCCTTATGGTCTCTCCTCAAGCCTTTATTGATTATTTCCATCTCCGTCTCTGTTTACATTATTTAACGCAAGTCACTTTAGGGTTATCAAACTTGTTATCAACCTTATACCTGGTACAATAGAAGATATTTTTGGAAGCTCCTATTAGGACTATGAAAAATATAACTGAGAGCTCAGAGGAATCAACTTACTAAAAGCAAATCCCTATTTAAAAAGAGGCACAGGGGCTTCCCTGGTGGCGCAGTGGTTGAGAATCTGCCTGCTAATGCAGGGGACACAGGTTCGAGCCCTGGTCTGGGAGGATCCCACATGCCGCGGAGCAACTGGGCCCGTGAGCCACAATTACTGAGCCTGCACGTCTGGAGCCTGTGCTCCGCAACAAGAGAGGCCGCGACAGTGAGAGGCCTGCACACCGCGATGAAGAGTGGCCCCCGCTTGCCACAACTGGAGAAAGCCCTCGCACAGAAACGAAGACCCGACACAGCCATAAATAAATAAATCAATAAAATTAAAAAAAAAAAAAAAAAAAAGAGGCACAAACATTGCTTTTTTATTGTTGTGCTACATGAATGTTTTTTATGAAACATAGGTGAAACAAGCAAAAGGAAATTTCAGGTAATGGCTTTGGAAATTGGGTTTATTATGGATTTGGGTAAAAGATAGCTATTCCATGTGAGTATGAGACATTGTCCACAAAAATATGGAATTCAATGGGTTTTGCAAAAGCAAGATGTTAGGCTAATTTTGCAACAAACAAGTACTTCTTATGAAAGAGAAAAACACAAAACACACAGTGCCCTCCTTATTAAACTAGTGGTCAGACAGTATGAGCATTTTTTTTCTTTTGGCCGCACAGAGCGGCATACGGTATCTTAGCTCCCCCTGACCAGGGAATTGAACCCACATCCCTTACTGTGCAAGCTCGGAGTCTTAACCCATGGGCATTAGTACAGATGGTGGTAACGGTATGATGGTCTTCCAACCCAAGAGTCTTGAGGTTGAGCAGTTTCTATTTCAATAGCATAAAAGCCACAAAACAGTAGCTTTCATTATACTAAGGCAACAACAAAACACAAAAGTGTGACTCAACTTTCATTTCACATTGGTAAGATTTATTGACCAGAGGTCTGGAAGATGACTAAAGCTCTGAGGGTTTCAGGCTCTATTTGAAATGTCCTATAGTATTTATAAAACTGAAATCTCTCTTCTAGTGCACAATAAATTCTTACATAAACAGCCAACACTAATATTTTCTAATTAAGGCTTATTCTTATGATTGAAGGAGGTAAAATCAAGATAAAGAAAGAAGTAAGTAGATAAAAAGATCATAAAACAGAAGGTAAAAATGGAGGAAGAAAAATTTTTAGGAGCCTTCAGAAATCTGTAACTGGAAAAATAAGGAAATACATGTAAACATATAAAGATTAGAGTAAATGAACCACAGAAACTCACCCAAATTAAAAGTAGAAAAAGCACCCCCAAAAATGTCCACTCTGGGGGAGGTACCCAGAGTAGATGGGAGAAGAGAAAGAGAATTATGGAAGTGTCCTCCGTGTGCCTGGTGCTTTATATATTGCCCCTTAATTAACAGAATAACTCTCTAATACAAGTGTCATTCCCACTTGATAGAATAAAAATACAGAGGCTGGGAGATTCAGCAGAAAGGCATCAGAACAATCATCTCTGCACAGGGACACCACAATAAAAGTCTCAGGTCATTACAGAAGGAGTGGAGGTTTTGACAGCCTCACAATGACCATAGAGTAATAGTATATGGCCAAACTCCAAATGCAGAACATAAAAATAAAAATGGTGCTTTACAGATGTCTTAGGTCATCTGGGGTGGGTATAAAAAAATACCATAGACTGCGGGGCTTAAACAACAAACATTTATTTCTCACAGTTCTGGAGACTGGGAAGTCCAAGAGTACAGCTTCAGCAGATTCGGTGTCTGGTGAGAATCTGCTTCCTGACTCACAGAAGGCCATCTTTTTGCTGAGTCCTTACATGGCAGGAGGTGAGGGAGCTCTGTGGGGTCTCTTTCATAATGGCACTAAATCCCATCCATGAGGACTCCACCCTCATGACCTAATCACCTGCCAAATGCTACATCTCCTAGTACTATCATATTGGGGGGGAGGATTTCAACATATGAATTTGGGCGGGGGGACACAAGCATTAAGTCTATAGCAATTAGCTAACTATAGACATAGAATGAACAGAGAAAATAATTTTGGGGTTTTTCTCATAGGCTTACTTTTTTAAAAATCTAGAATAAGGAGAAAATCAGCCCTTGGGAATTTTCCAATGAAGAATACAAGGTGCAATGAAATCATCATATTTTCTAACACTTGAGTATGGTTTTATCAGCTAATGCATGTCAAAGAACTTAATGAGGTTTGTTTTTTTTTTCTAGGACAGAAATATCTCTATTCAGACAATCACAGGAAAATTGCTAAACTGAACGAAGACATAAACATAAAAGAGAAAGTATGAAGATGCTGCTAGTTTTGAAGTAAATATTAAATAATGAGCTAGATCCTAACTAGATCTCATGTAGGCCATGAACAAGGTGGCTGAGCTAACTGGTAATAAAATAGGCCCATGATGTGAACCTTTTTGCTCAAATGGCTTTTGCACGTGCCACCAAGAGTTCCATGCCAGAGCCTCAAGTCCTCGTGGCCTCTGATTCTCTCCACAAGCCACAGTGGGTACTAAATCCACAACAATTATGCCTAATCCAGCAACAAGATGCTATTTTTTAATCTGAGAGAATTCCTAGCACTATAGAAAATGCTTTTCCGTCCCTGCAGTAAACGGAAACAAGCCAGACTGCCTCTAGGTTTTAGTTGTTGGTTTTTAACGATAAGCTGTGAATAGACAACTGCCTAAGAAACAGCCTTGCTACATAATAAACTATGAATAAACAGACTTTAACATAAAAGTGAAACCATCTACCACTGAGTTAAAACCACCAAGTTTTAGAGACCGGCATAGTCGTCAATGTGATATAAAATATTGCTCAAACTTTGGAAGCCATATGTAAAAATAAAAGCAATCATTACTATATCATATTTTACATTTTCAGCTCCAGTATGGGCCATGAACTGTGGGAAGGAAAGGAGGAGAGAGGAGGATTCAGTTACTTGCAGTGAGTTTCAACCTTGGCTGCATATTAAATTCACCTGGGATGTTTTAAAACCATGCTATGTCCAGGTCCCCCAGATTAAATCAGAGTCTCTGCGGTGGGAGTGGGAGGGAGTGGACACTGGTGTTTTATTTTTTAAATCTTCCAAGTGATTCAAATGGGCAGCCATGATGAAGAACAACTAAGCTACTGTTGGTGTCCTTCTTCTCCACCTGACACAAATTTAGAGGCACATGTGACCCTATTTATGCTACTCCCAAATTCCCTCTCTCCCCCTGCCATGGACTAAATGTCTGTATCCTCACAAATTCATATGTTGAAATCCTAACCGCCCCCCCTACAATGTGATGGTCTTTGGAGGTGGGGCCTTTGGGTGATTAGGTCATGAGGGTGGAGGCCTCATGAATGGGATAAGCGTCCATATAAGAAGAGGCCAGAGAGTTAGCTAGCTCTCCTTCCATCATGTGAGGACACAAGGAGAAGATGGCAGTCTGCAACCAAGAAGAGGGCCCTCAGCAGACCTGACCATGCTGGCACCCTCATCTCTGCCTTCCAGCCTCCAGGACTGTGAGAAATAAATATGTGTTGTTTCTAATCCACCCAGTCTATGGTATTCTGTTATAGCAGCTGAACAGGCTAAAGCACACACACACCCCATGACTTTTTTCTACTTGTGGAGGCAAATGTTTAATCCAGGACTCAAGAAGCAACCAGGGATTGTGGGAAGAAAGCTGAGCCATGAGGAAGCTCACCACAGGATAACTGGGGGCGGGGGAGGGGGGGCTAACATTTGACACTCCTGGTGAGGCAAGAGCCACGTGGCACCAGCAATGGGGGGGCAGACTAATAAAGTCCCCACTTCCGGGTCACCATCTGAGAGGAAAGGGAGACTGGGCGGCCAAGAACCATCTTTGCAATAATAAAGTCTCCCTTTCCTCCCCAGAGAAGACTTGCTTCCTAACCAGGTTGATACAGATAATGTCTCCCTGTGGGGCAAAGGTTGGGCAGGTTTGCTAGTGGTCCCCTTACACGATTGCGAGTTTCCTAAGCTTAGCACCTCTCAGCTGTGACAAAGATCCACTGTGTGCTCAGCATCTACCCGCACTTCCTCCCATGACCCACCGGCCACGTTTTTCCTTGGAACTCAGGGGGTGGAGGGGCAAGGGGAACTGTGGCCACATGAAGCCCATGCTGCCTGCTGTGTCGTGGATATAAAGGTTTCTTTGTTTTCTTACCAGCTGGGTTTATGAAGTGTGGTGAGACAGCCCTGCAGCTACACCGCGCTTAGGGATTGCTTGATCACTTGATTTAACAGTAGCAATCTGTGATTATATTTTCTTTTGTGTAGGATGTTTTCCTGGAGGTAATCATTAACCTCTTTTATTATTTGCAGTGTTCTAGGCATTTGGGATACATTTAAAAAAATGTCTTTGCAAAATCAAAAACTATCTCTCAAGCCAATGCTACATTCCTAACAGTTTCTCCTTCTAGACTCCCGTGTCATCTTTGTTTTAATTTTCCAGTCTTTTATGAATTTTATTACTACAAAGTACTGCAAACCTCCTTTAAGAAAATGCAGTACACATGAAGATGTTTAAGCACCTAGGTATGCGCCTCTGTGAACCTTAATGGGGGAAAGATGTAACATAGGATTCCCAAGGAATACAAAATATGAATACGATAAAATTTGAATAATATAAATGAAATGCTTACAACTAGGAGGACTAACTCAGTTTGCTTGGGACTTTCTCGGATTTCACACTGAAAGTTCTGCTTCCCAGGAACCTCCTTAGTCTCGGGCAAATTGGCATGGTCGGTCCCTCTCCTTATGCCACGCGGGGCCCTGTGCCTAGAGTGTCACATGCGTGAGCTGGTGGAATCATCACCATTTGACAGATGGTAAATGCCCATTTTACAGACAGAGTCTGAAGGTTAGCAAGATTCATAACTTGGTCAAAAATGTCAGAGCTATGAAGGAGCTAGTATTTAAATGCCAACAGTCTGACTCCAGAAACCAAACTCTGGGCTGTACCACACCAAAATGATCATGGAAGAAATGGCAAGATAGCATGAGGTTAATTTACAAATAAGCATTGTGAATTCAGAAATGTGGAAGAGCGCTATGGTCTGGAGAGGAGCTTCTAGGAGTGGGGAGGACCTGCCCTGAAGTCGGAAGAGTCAGCATCAGCCACGCACTCCTGCCAGTGGGGCACACAGGAGTTAGAGGGAGGGAAAGAAGAAAGAAAGAGGTTTAATGGGGAGATATGCAAAGCAGGCTTCTTACGCTCACAGGGGCAACCCTACTTGTCACTGACTTTTCTGTGGTAAACTCTGGGGTACAAACCCCACAAAAAGTTTCTGTGTCTGTGGTTGATGAGGTGTGCCAGGACATCCCTGGAAGGAATTATAGTGAGAATAATTCATTCACTTTTGGAAAAGCAAGCTCAAATCACAGACAGTAGCATCACTTCTGAAGCAATGGCTTTTAGATTTCTTCTAAGGGTCATTTTGGCATCTGATAATTCTCTGGAGTGTGTGTGTGCGCACATGTTTAACCTTTGCTTCTTCTTCCCATTGCCAATACTGTCCTACGTTACCTAGGGCGCTTGTCATTCAGTCACCTCATCCTGTATGAATAATTTCAGGTCTATGTTCAAATCACGTCTCCTAGTATGAATCAACCACTTTCCCACTGAGCAGCGAAGACCCCCATCATGACACCACCTAACAATTTTCAAAGTCATTCTGTAGAAACTGCCTGAAAAATGTTACTGCCTTGAGTCATCATCAGCGTAGTGACAAGCTCTACTCCCACAGACATTCAAAGAATCTAACTGAAAATACAATTAAGTCCAGGAAACTATTTAACTATTTTCTTCCCTAAACTTAAATGATAGACTTATAATGTTGCATCAATCAAATATAAATTGGCTATTTAAAGATTCCTAATTACCTGTTAACCGCAAAAGGAAACATATATAAGTTATGTACTTTTTAGAACCATGCATACATACATTACATTTCACCATTTCATTTATATATTTGGCTTAGTTGTCTCAAGCAAGAACTTCTAAAATATTGTTTTGGGACTCTGCAATTCCTAAATGTTGAAAAAGACACAAAATTAGTTATATTTTAAATTATCTGCCAGTTACACTTAATTACTCTCGAAAGCCCAGAAAAGCAATACGTTTTGATTTCAAAGCTGTTTTTTCTCTAGAAAACGTAAGTCTGTGGATGTTCTCTGACAGAACTGAGCTAAAATGTAATGTGGTTTGAATAGAAATTGAGCACTTTGGATTGAAGAATGTCTGCTATTTTGCTTCAGAATAATCTAGCCAATTTACTCCTACATTTAGATTTGAATTTCAACTTGCGTAGTTTTTTTCTTAGATTTATTTCTAATTTTTAGCTATCAAAGCCAGAATAAACTTCCCAACTTGTAACCGTAACCCAAACCGCAAATACGAGCAGGTCTGTCACTGATGGAAAAGGAAATAATTTCTGCCCCAGATTAGAGAGTCTTTAATAATATTCTCATGGCACAAAATCCATATGGCATGTATCTGTGTCTACAGGCATACATACATGATCCCTCAAAACAAGTCAAAAAAGAAAATAAAGGAATGTACAGTGTGGATATGTATGTGGTTTCCTGACATAACTATATAATTTGGGGCAGTTCTTTGATAAGATGAAAGCAATAAAGAACTCAAGGATAGCAGGTAGATGGGGGCGCTGTTTCCATTTAGGTAAGCCATACTGCCGAGACTAGCTTTTAAACACAAATTACGCCATGACTGAAAAGTCAGCTCATAGCAAATCCCAATTTTCCTCAGTGACCACTACTGCTGATATTGTGTAAATCAAGCTTATATAGCAAGATTCATCATCATTCAAGTACAGTGAAAGAAAATCTCATTACACTATTGAAGAGGCAATTCTGTAAATACTTGTTGGATTGATATATGTAATATACTCTCAAAGACTTAAAACTGGACTATGCATTTAGTTTATTCTCACACTAATCAATTCAGATACTGACCCTTAAGGAATACCATCGATCCACGAGGAGTTCTTGAATAGTTTTACATTAGACTCCCCTAGCGATAACCCACACTAAATATCACATCTAGACATGTCTCAGTGTTGATTACATTTGTGAATGAGCAGGTATATTTTCTTCAACCAATGAACATTTATGAAACTGACTCAATGTGTTCCTGACATGATTTGAAGAGAGGAAAATGTGGGAAAATGAGTGTTAAAGGATTGTCTGGCTTTCCCAGAGCCCAAGCTCTAAGTTCAAGGTGAGTGGCAGGGGCTGGTGAAATAGGCAGGTATGAAGCGTCACAGTCAGGTAGGGAGGTGAGCAACGGGTCGTTGTTGATCACACAAGTATAAGCATCTTGAGACAGGGTCTAGGAAAGAGCTTGACAGACTAGTAAACAATAAGTTCGGTACACATGGGCCAGGTATATGGCATAAGATAAAGATCAAGAACCAGAAGTCTGAGAAATGCAGCATGGACAGATCAGGAATATTTGGGGGGAGGGAGATCAGACAATAAGAAATAGGAAATCTGGTCACAAGAGAAACGGCACATGACAACGAGCCCAGGCAACAGGAGCTAATGAGCAAACGAAAGGCAGAAACTCGATACATCGCCCAGCTGTATCAGCCCGTGGACATCTTAAGTAGTTCCTGTAAAGTCAGGATCCAACCCTCATGACCTACTAGCCTGGGGCTTGGGGCGGGAGGATGTGGGCACCTAGATGAAATAGGAAGTTGGGGGAGAACAGGGAAATTCGTGACTACAAAGATAACATTACGACTTGACTGTTTTATGTGTAAGACAGAAATGTAAATATACGTACACTCAGTCTAGTATCCAACTTGGACATCAATTTTGATCCATAAAAAACAAAAGCTACCATTTCCATTTTCATTGCTAATGTTTAACAGTACCTAATAATAAATAATAAACAAAATAAGAAATAAAAAACCAAGAATACCTATTCTCTCCTTTACATGTACGCCACTTACGATTTATAAAGCTCTTCCAAAGTTTACTCATTTGACACATATGCTATAGCCACATTTATATCCTTCCTGATGATCAAACCTTCTCTTTTTCCCAATCAACTCAGCTTCACAGGAAATATATTTTTAAAGTTTTATTGTTTGCTACTTTAAGTGTCAGATGGTTCTCCTTCAGACACATATGGAACCCTTTGATTTAATTTTGGCAAATCAATGAAAGACACATGTGCATCTTGGAACAAGTGCTATTCATTAGTATTTGATCCTTTCCCCAACTTCACACTCAGAAAAGGAAACTTATGACGTTTCTTTCATTCCAAGTCTATTGATACTAGGAATATGAGCTTCTCTAAGGACTTCAAATTCAGTCAGTCCTGAACCTTTTTCTTGGGGGAGTAACAGAACTAACTAAAAGTTTCTAACAATTTACATTGTGTGCTTTTTTTTCTAGGCTAGATGTACTGTCTAGATGGCTAAATATAATTGTCATATTCTACTAATTGGATTTTATATTATAAAGGAATCATTTGTTTTCTTATAGATTAGTTTTCATCACAGAAATTTAGTATTTCAATCATCAACTCCTTAAATCTTCCTAAACTTAAATGAAGATACTAAACCATCACTTTTTTGACAGATGCTAGCAAACGTCTCAAATTTCGATCGGAAATAACAGTCAAATATAGAAGGGAAATAATACAACTGGGATTCTCGTACTGAATGTATTTTATTTACAGAAGTCAGGCTGGGAAGGAGTTGGATTTTTTTCAAGGTATTGGGGGTTGTCAATCAGTAATCAGAAAACTGAATTAGTGGCGAACATAGAATTACTGGGGAGTTTATTTCAAATGATGGCAAAGAGTTTAAAATTTGGAGTGTATTTTCTTGTAGGTTGTTCTGGTTATCTGATTTTAAAATTGCTCATCACTGAAAGCCAATAACATGAAATTGGGACAAAATGGCATCTATAAATCATAAGACATAGATTTTCAATGGCAAAAGAGAATCAACGGAAAAATTAATGTGAATACTGGGCAAAGGATTACGACTTTATGGACACTATTCATATTAAAAGAGATTTGGCAACGGTGCTGGTTGGATACAATCCATCCCTTTCAAAATATATTAGTAGTTTGTTATTGTGCCTGCGTTTAACATTTCTGTTCCCAGTTTCATGGCAAATTCCGCTTTGAATGACAGCTATTGTCCTTAGGAGCTTAAGGCAGATCCTAGCGGTCTTCGCTGAGCCTAGGAAAGCGATGACTTGCTTTCGCTCTTCACTGAGCACCCGCAGTCCTGTGCCAGGCTCTGGAAGGAAAGCCACATGGCACATTCTATTCTCTGTCTCCACGGAGTTCATGATTGAACAATAAACTAGAGTACACTGAGACAGAAGCCATGAAAGGTATGAATTTCAGAATTCTCATGGGCACTTCTACTCTATTGAGTCCCTACTGAGGACAGATGTCCTCAATAAACAAACAAAACACGGAGAGAGAAGTATTTATACGAGAATGGAAGTGTTAACGTAGGAATAATTAACTGATTTCTTGGTTATGAAAGGTCATTAGCTGACTCAGGTTTTGTAATAAACACAGGTCACAAGGTTACATTCTGGTGATACATCCTTCATGACTGCTTTTTAAAAAGTTATAATAAGGATTATTATTGCACTGTTACTCTCAGGTCAAAGTAACTTTAATTAGACACCAATAAATTAAAGACTAATGCCAAGTTTTAGTGATTTAACACATGCAACAAAGCTGTTTCTTTATATTTCAGATCAGATTTAATTTGAATATATTTATATATTTAACAATATTTACTGAGTGTCTAATACAAGTACTGTTCTAGGTGCTAGATATAGAATAGAGAACCAAGCATGCAGAAAGATTCTGTTCTAATAGAGTTTATATTCTGGGGGAAACATAGACACTACACAAACAAACTAATTAATACATAATGAAATGTCAGGTAGTAAAAAAGAGTTATGAATCCTACTCAGAAGTAGGATTGCTGGAACATATCTAGAACATTTTGGAGAACCTCCATACTGTTTTCCTTAGTGGCTGCACCATTCTACATCCCCACCAACAGTGCGTAAGAGTTCCAATTTCTCCGCTTCGTCACCAACTCTTATCTTTTTTTGGTTTTGGTTTTGTTTTGGTAATAGCCATCCTAACAGATGAGGTGATATCTCATTTGATCTTGAAGAGATCTGCATTTCACTGATCTCTAAGAGACATCTGTGGTCCCTTATTCACTGCGGCCAGACATGCATGCAACCCAAATGACTATTGGCAGGTGAATGGACAAAGAAAATGTGGTATACACACACAATGGATTATTATCCAGCCTTAAAAAAGAAGGAAATCCTGCCACTTGCAACAACATGGATGAACCTACAGGACATTATACTACGCAAATAGAAGGGCAAATACTGCATGATTCTACTTATATGAGGTACCTAAAATAGTCAAACTCATAGAGCAAAGAATAGAATGGCAGTTGCTAAGGGCTGGGGGTTTAAAATGCTCTTTCCTTATTTTTACTGTTAGGTATTTTCTATTTTCTTTCCATCCTTGAAGAGGCAACTTTCTTTCTCTTTCACCAAACCTGTACCTCACCTACTTTCCAACACCTCTTTCAATACTTACTTCCCATTTCCCTCATTCTCCCAGTGTAGTAAGTGTAGTTATGTTATTCCAACTATCTAAATGGTAATCACACCTGGGACATTTGTTATATATGTGTGATTGGAGCCATTAGATTATTTTGAGCAAAGATGTAATGGGATCAGGTGCAAGTTTTTAAGGTCACTGGCAGCCAGGTGGAGGCCAGACTGATGGGGTAAGAATGGAATTACAAAGACCAGGAGCTGATTTCCGTGATCTCAAGGAGACCGGATGGTGACTCACTCGGGGTGCAGTGGATGCGATGAGACGTGGCTGGATGAGGGGCAGATACATTTTGAAGACAGAGTCGACAGGCTTACAGATGGGTTAGATGTGAAGTGTGAGAGGAAGAAAGGTAATGGGATGAAGCCACAGTTTTTGCCTGAGTAGTAGGGTGAAGGAGTGTGTCATCAGCTGAGATGGTGAACAAAGGCAAGAACAGATGTTTGTTTGTTTGTTTTGTGGGGAAGACAGGAAATAAAATTTTGGTTCCAGACATAAGATTTAAGATGTGTATTAAACATCCAGCTGTTGGCTATTTTGTCTGGAGTCTGGGAGTCGTTAGAGTTTTAGTGTTTCTGCTCTTCTACACAAATGACAAATGTCAACAGTAAGAGTGGTTGTGATGTTTGAAATAAAAATCCGCAATGCTGTCTCTACACTATTAACCCTTCCAGAAGACTGATAAGAAGGCCTTCTGGTTGTTTGATGCCCAAGGAGTCAAGTCTCTTGGTAGAGTCTAAATCATCCAATGCAGACTGGATGCTTAGACAAGCTCCCAAAGTGGATTAAAACTTCCAAGGCAGAGACTCAATTACCTACCAGTCTAGGTAACTGGTCCTCTAAGTAGCCTCTAAATCTCCTGCACGATAAAGCCCAAGGATAAGTGCCCAGAAATCATATTCAGCAGAACCCTGTCTCTGAAGAGACACTGGCTCAGCACTGCCCACACTGTGGTTCTGGCCTTCCGCAGCCCGTCTCCTAGACACACAGCCCCTGGGCTCAAGATATGCCAGAACACACCAGGTTTACCATGTGCTGTGTTCGCTCTCATATGCTACCTCTCTTCCTAAAACACTTCTTTCCCATTTCTCTGCCTGGCTAATTCTAACTCTTTATATTACTCTATCATAAGCCCTTCCCGAGCACAATGGATTTATGTATCTGGTTCACCCACCAGAACGCAAGTTCTCTGAAGACAATAAGTATATTTTTTATTTTTTTTGTTTCCAGCATCTCACACATATGGGAAATACTGGATAAATGTTTGGTGAATAAACAGACAGAGTTATGGGTGTTTACCAGGGCTACTGGCTACCTAATTGGTGCACTGCCCTCTTGGCACACCTATGGGCAATAACTGAGTATTCCAGGATGTACTGAAGCGTCTCTTGCAACCTAACCTCTTTTGAGGACATATTACATGGGATGGGGTGCTATAAGCACAGCACAGCTGGAGCTGTCCTAGAACTCAGAAACTTGTTTTCCACCAGTTAAGGCAGGACTAGGTCATACCAATAAGATTCTTTCACAGCAAAATGGAAAAGTTCACAAGGCTGGAACACTGACAATGTCTGCTTTGAAAAGTGCATCTGGGTTTCCTCCCCATCACACCCCCATCCTCTTTATGCTCCAGAGGAAAACAGAAACACATAAAATACCTGAAGCAAAACTGAACACAAGTTCAAACTGAGAAGGGTAAATATTGGGTGAGACGGCAAACACATAAAAATACCAGCAATACAAAACACTGTGAATTAAGGAAAACCAAAGGAATACAAAGCAGTACCAGAAGGCAAATACATGTTGCTGGTAAGTGACCTAAAGACAAACACAGAGATCAAAGAAAACCTCACAGTGAAATAAGCAGAAACCATCAGGATTGTTTCCACTCAAGAAACTGTGTGTCAAATGAAAATAAGTTAACCTAATCTAATACCAAAAGGCAATAAAGATAATTTCAAATAATACTATTCAAGAATCAAAACAAAATTAGATGAAATTTAAATAAAAGCCTCCTTTATTGAATCGAAGTAACACAGTAGATATGGAAAATGCAAACCCTTTGGTAATGTAATACCTCAGAAAGTAGACCGAAAACTAAAGAAAGCCCCAAATAATCATATAAGACAATGAAACTATTCAGCAATCAAAGCAAGATGGGAAAACATCATGAGAAATGCATAACTAAAACAATGATAAAAATGTAAAGGAGAAGGCTTTTATGTTAATGCTCATGAAAACCAAATGTGAATGATGAAAACTTTGTACTTCTGCCTCAAGGAAATGAGCTGATTGTTTAACCCTTTGTCCTAACAAGCTAAATTTCCTGTAACTCAGAAAAAAGGACCCTGAAACTATGACTCTCATAACTGCCCAGCCATTTAATTCAAAAAGTAAAACAGGTCACCTTCAGGACATAAACACATTCTCATACATAGAAAGAAGAGAAAGAAAAAGGAGTTTATTTAATTTACGGCACTTAGCTTAGGAAATGTAAAGTATCTTAGAATAGAAAAGCTACTTGTTCTACATCCTTCTTGTTACAGATGTGGAATCCGAGCTTGATAAGGTTAGGTGACCTCCCGAGAACCCAGACCAAGCAGTGGGAGAGCGGGATGGTCTCTTGCCCCCGCACAGTGTTCTGTCCACCATGGGACCGTGCTGCCACACACGTCACCTCAAAGGCGGGAAGACAGCCCAATACTAAAGGACACATTTCTAGGACATAACACATTTTATCATATAAAATGCCAATCTAAATTTAAAGAAATCAATAAAATCTGGAAGAAAGGGCTTCCCTGGTGGCACAGTGGTTAAGAATCCACCTGCCAATGCAGGGGACACGGGTTCAAGCCCTGGTCCAGGAAGATCCCACATGCCGCAACGCAATGAAGCCCATGGGCCACAACTGCTGAGCCTGCGCTCTAGAGTCTGCGAGCCACAACTACTGAGCCCACGTGCCGCAACTACTGAAGCCCACGTGCCACAACTACTGAAGCCCGCGTGCCTAGAGCCCGTGCTCTGCAACAAGAAAAGCCACCGCAATGAGAGGCCCGCGCACTGCAATGAAAAGCAGCCCCCGCTCACCGCAACTAGAGAAAGCCCACGCGCAGCAACGAAGACCCAACGCAGCCAAAAATAAATAAATCAAATAAGTAAATAAATTTTTTAAAAATCATATTAAAAAGCTATTAATGAGATTAAAAAAAATTTGTAAGAAAAAAGATGGCATCTCTCAATACGAACATTCCCTGTTTTTCTTCATCTTACCACTAACAAGTATTGTTCTAAAATTCTTTCCAATTTCTAGAATAGTATTTAAACAAATGCATATGATTAACTAAGGACACTAAAGGTTTTCAGCAAACAGCTGTCATCACCATGAAAGTTTCCTCCTTCTATGGAGTCACTCAGCACCTCCTTACCAGGGCCCAGTGTAATACACATTTCAAAGGGGACCCCAAATTTCAAAGCAACCAAGACATCATGGATACTACTTCTTTGCCTCCTGACCAGAAAAGAAAATACTCTGGGAATGTTTCCACTTTAGGGGTTTTTTTTTCAGCTATGCTTTAATGTCATTGAAACATATCAAAACATCATCAAAACAAAAATGGAAGAATTTTCTTGAAAGGCTTCCACAACAGAATTTTAATTTTTAAAAAAACTCACATGTATTTATATATGCAGTTCTAATTTTTAAGATATTAATTTTTGTACACCTACAATTATTACAATGTATTACAATAATACAATGTTGTATGTCAATTATATTTCAATTTGTTTAAAAAGTGAAGTGGCATGAGTGGAAAAAAATATTAATTTGACCATTTCATTCATTCACCAAATATTTGCTGAGTGCTTATTCTAAGAGCTGGAGACAGAGTAGTATACAAAATAGCCAATATCCCAGCCATTGTGGGGCGTCTATCCCAGTGAGGCAGAGGCAGACAAGCACATAAACAAATAAATACATATTTCAGGTGTCAAGTGCTATGAAGAAAGAGTAAAGGGCCAGACAGAATGGGAAGGGGTGCTGTCTTATCTCTGGTAGTTAGAGAGGGTCTCTCTGATAAAGTGACATCTGAGCAGAAACATGAAGCAAAACGGATCCAGGCAAGCACGTACCTTGGGTGTGGCAAGAGGGGGAGTGTCCCAAGCAGGGAGAACAGCAGATGTGAAGGCCCGGGTGGGCGCTTTCTTGGACGGTGTGAGTAAAGCGGGGAGACCAGGATGGCGGGAGTGGACGAGTCTACCGAAAAAGGCAGCAAATGGCTCAGGGCGGCAGTCAGGGCCCATATCAGGTGCGGGCCCTGTAGGGCAACGGTAAGGATTTGGATTATACTCCGAATGAAATGGTATGCTCTGGTTGCCACGTGGAGAACAGACCAGGGCAGAGGGTTGGTGCCTCAGGGTGGCGAGAGCAGAAGCAGAAAACTAGTCTGGAAGCTTCTGTGATGACCCGAGGGAGAGAGGGCAGTAGCTGAAACAAGCGGCGAGGGCAGAGGTGGGCACAAGGGGTCAGATTCTGGATATATTTTTCCCGGGAGAGCTGACAAGACTTGCTAACGGTTTGGATGTGGATGGGAGTAAAAGACAAGTGTGGAGGATGATTCCTAAGGGTTTGAAGTCCGTATCTGGAAAGTTGCAGTTGCTACTTAGCAAGCTGGGAAGCCTGGAAAAGCAGCAGATGTTGTGGGGAAGGTGGGAAGGTGGTTTGGACTTATTAGGTTAGATGCGTCACTGATCATTTGAATACAGACAGACATAAAGTACCAATCAGTAGAATGTGATGCGCTTCACTTAAAATAAATAAAATTAGAAGCGTATTCCCAGGTATTCTAAAATCTTTTTGAATTAACTCAGATACCCTGTGGGTATGCCACCACTTGTGTTAATGTTATAAAACTTATTGGTACATCTTTACTTTTGCTTCATACCTCAATATCTAGTTTCCAAAATTGGAAATGTCACCGAACACAGGCCTTGTAACAGGTAACTGAGAATGACAGGTTGTAAATGCCTCTGAGGAGTCAGCTTTGCTTACAAGGCATTATTTAAGCTACTGAGACACTCCTTCCTGTCAAAAAATCTCCCCCTACCACCTTCATGGAGTCTGAAATTCCTCCACTTTAAAAAATGTAATCATTCCCTCTTAACCATGCGTTACTCTTCCCCAAATTCTTGTATAAGTGCAAGAATATTTATGTGTACTTTCTTTTAATGGAGACATTTTCTTATGCAGTTTGGCATAGTGTAGGGTCCTCTTGCTAGAAATACTTAGGAAGAAAAGGAGTGGTGGCTTGAGAGGAGAAAGAGGAGATAAACCAACAGCAGTAGGTTTTTAGAATGCAGCCTTAGAGGAGCCAGTGGAATTGGAGACGCGCGAACCTGGCGTGGAAGGAGCTGAGGAACCTGCCAGAGGGGTCTCAAATTCTCCTTCTCTGCATAGATTCATCCAAGACCTGATCATGGACACAGGTGATGACTTCTGCATTTATCTGCAGTGCAGCCTCCTCCTGTGGACTCTGCCTGCCTGCTCGATGCCTCCATTTGAATGTCTCTTTAATGCACCACTTCTGTGCTCTGTTCTCTCAAGGAGAAACATTATTTTCCCAAAGCCCCCTTGGCCTAGTTAACTTCCATTTAGCATTCACATCTCAGCTCAAATCTTCCTTCCCTGGGGAAGGCTTCCTTGACATTGAGGCCAGATGGAGTCCCCCCTTTGTGGCCCCCATGACCTCCCCTCAGAGCACTTACTCAGTCCATAATTATATATTACTTGGGTAAATATCTGCTCAATGTCAGGGCCCCCCACCCCAGACTCCAAGCCCCTTAGAGCAGATGCATATCTCTGCTGCTCAATGCTGTATGCATTGCCAGATCCGAGCTCTTGGCTGCTGTACAAAGAGCACTCAAACATTTGGTGAATAAATGAATGAATGCCTTGTTTGTGTGTACAGACATGAAGTAAAAGGGTCCCTGACGAAGCAAACACTAAGGTGCGTCGCATTTGCGAGAGACATCAGCTCCAGTACACTGAACTGAGTAAAGTTAAATAAGGTTGATCGAAATTTGTTCTCGTATTTGCTTTGGGTTTTATTTATCTCATCAGGCATCAACATTATTCTGTACCTCTAGAGCCACAGAGGACACTGAAGGGAGAAATCAACAACCCTAAGTCCAAAAAAAAAAAAGTTACTGAATCCTTTGTTAGATAAGCAGACACATGTCTGTAGTAGTTGCCAGAGGTTGGGGGGTGCGGGAGATAGGGAGAGATTGGTAAAAGGGTACAAATTTTCGGCTATACAGTGAATAAGGTCCAAGGATCTAAAGAATAACACAGTGACTATAGTTGATAACACTGTATTGTATAAATGAAATTTGCTGACAGAGTGGAGCTTAAGTGTTCCTGCCAAAAAAAAAAGAAGAAAAAAGATAAATCTGCGAGGTGATGGATGTGTTAATTAACTAGGCGGGGGGACATCTTTTCACAACGTACACATACATCAAACCACCACGATGTACACTTTAAATATCTTACAATTTTATATGTCAATCATACCTCAACAAATCTGAAATTTAAGAAAAGAAAAGCCTTTCTACCAAGGTAGGGCCAGTCTGAATGTATAATTTAAGACGTATTGACTATAACTGATTTTATTCTCATAGGTGTTTTCCTATGAATGCAAAAAACAATTACTCAATTACAAGAGATTTCATAGTTTCATCAGGTCCTCAGTCCCATTACATGGTCCCCCAAGACGTTAAACTGCTCAACTTCAAAATCTCCTGCCTCAGGGATTTCAGCGCTATGGACTTTGGTTGAAAAGGAAATTCAGTTTTCCTTTTGTTCGTCTGTGCTCACTACTCTCTCCCTCCCCATGTCACTAAACCGTAGCTATACCTCAGTCTCAACCTTTAACAACAGCTTTATCAGCAGGAGTAGTTAACATCCAAAACAATTTCAACTACCAATTTCCAGACCTAACCCACCAGCTTGGATGCAGAAAACAGGAGAAGGTAGAGGAAAAGTATGGTTATATAAAATACAGAGAAGATTATTAACAATCAACAGTATTTTCCATTAAAAAAAATCTCATATCCCAAGTACATACTCCATTTCTTTTTGGCAAGATCTAACTCTGTCTGCAGCTGTATATCAATATTTAAACACACAAATTCATAGCAACCTCTTAGCCACTCAAATATAACCGAAAGATTGATTTTCCTTAATGGAAATCAGATACAAACTCCGTAGAACTCAAGTTTCCACTCTGGCTGTGTATATCCATCACATACAACTCCTGTGAAACAAACTCACGTAGCAGATCCCAAGACCCTGTTGTCATTAAAGATCCATTTGTAGCAAAAACAGTGAAGTAAGACAGGAAAAACAAGCATGCAAAAATGCAAATTAGTAGTTTAAAAAAAAAAAGACTCAACTTTCTAAACATAATTCAAAATGTTCAGATACACCCAGGCCAAACGCTTGCGCAAAAGTGACAAATTTGTTAAAGACACGCTTGTGGCACATTAAACAAAATTTCTGAGAGTGGTTAACGTCTGATACCTCCTTCATCAGACGGTCTTGTTACCTCACTGCAGCACGAAAAGCTAGGGTAAATCTCGGATATTTCTGATTTGTCATCTCCCAGACCTGTACCAAAAGTACTGCTCGAATGAGATCGAGACCGTTGTCTCCTATAATGATTCGCCTTTTCTATATTGGAGGGAAAATATTCATACTTGTGATTCAGTGACTTGAAGAACAAAGGAAACAAAAAAATTACTTAAAAATTTAACAAGGAAGAAAAATAATCCCTTATTAAATTACAATCCAAAAGCTCAGGTATTAGAAATTCTAGTCACCTATTCCCAAACTTCAGCACACATTGCATCAACGATATAATTGACTTAATGATTATTTATACTCATTTTTGGTCTAAATTTTAAAGGAGAGATGAGGGATGGGAAATTGACAAGAACTAAGAAAACACTGGCAAACTAGTAAACTTCTATCAAACAAAAGGTTTGGTTATAAATAATTCTTCTCAAATATCACCAAGGATACAGCATTTGTTGCCTTTATTTTTAGAAAATTAAATACAATTTGGCTGATTATGTAGATCTAATTAACTATACAAATATTAGAATCCCTACTTTGCCTTGGGCTTTCAATTTTATTAATGTCAACAATTAAACGTGGAGTGTAAATCAGGGGGCAGAGTAAGACCTAAATGATATATCTATTTATATTTTTAAAATACTTGCATAACTGTCAAATCTTCAGTTTGCTAAATGTGGTCTGAAAGTCTGAAAAGTCAACCCATGCTATCACTATACCCAAATATCCAAACCATTTGGGTTTTGCTTTTAATTATAAGCATGCAGTCTAAGTTAAAAGTCAAATAAACTTCCTAGGTAAACTACAAATTTTGCATTTTCTAAAACTCAGAGAGAAATTTTAAGGATACTGGAAAATCTATTTTGAGACATTTATGATACTATATAGAAAATCTTCCCACTGTTTTACATAGAATTCTTTAAATTAAAGAAGTCTTTAAATTAAAGCACTATACCTTTAAAATGTTGCATTTTTCATGAAACAAATCTCCTTTATGTCTTAGCAGTTTAGTGCAGTCCAAATAGGTGCATTTGAAAGCCCAGAAAACCTCTAAAATCATATTCACTAATAAAAAGGAGATGTAAGTAAGCTCTACACACCTTTAAAATAAATCTAGAACTAATCTAGGATATATTTAAAAGCCCTTTTGCAAGTTTTGTTTTCATAAATGATTAATGGTATATTAAATAGCACAGCAACTTTTTCAGTTTTTCAAATCCCAAACTTAAAAATTTACACTACACAAACGGCACAAGGAGCCTCCACAGCTCACAGTAGCTTCACTTTGAGGACAAAACCACGTAAATGGGGAGGAACTCAAAATGTAAGCAGTACCAGAGAGCATATGTAGACTTCTAGACTGAATATTGTCTTCCAGGGGATCAATGTCGAAGATGGAGCCAGGATCTGTGCGCCAAACTTTGAGGTCTTTTACCAGAGGAAGAAATCAACAAATCAAGAATGAATTAAAAAAAGTCAGCACCCAAGAGAGTCAAGCAAAAGTCTGAAAAGGGGCATATGCAAAAAGCAAGCATGTAATAGGCAAACCCACTGTGCAGCCTACTTCAGAGAACAAAGGGATATTCACACTCACTGGATTTGCTAAGAAAACTTTGTGATCAAATTTAAGTTGCCTGGTTTATTCTTCATTGACCTTCCACAGGGAGCCTGTGAATCATCACCCAACACACGTGCACGCCAGACAACTCCCCGCATCCCTGAACCCTCACCACTCGTGCTCTCCGCACACTGCAACAGGTAAAATGTTGGGTTAAAACTCCTGATTAAGGACATGTGAGTAATTCATAAGAAGCAACTAAAAGGTTTTTGTCTAAGAACACAAAATAAAAATCAAAAACTTCTCCCCCTACAACAGAAACAAATGTTGAACAAATTGAAAAATTAGTAACTTTCCTTTCTAGCCCTGCCTTAGATTTTAGTATTAGCCTTGCTCTGTCACCACTCAACACTATGTTCCTAAGGTTTTCCCAGGCTGACAAGAAGGAACGGCAGGATGAGAGGTTCCTTCCTCTCTGATTTGTGAGACTTTCAGACAGCTCTCGATTCTCCCAGTTCAGAGATAATATTAAAAAATATATAAGATATTCATATTGCAGAAACCATCAGAATCTCTCTGGCATGTCTATTTGCGGTAAAAGGACGTAAATGGGATTACTTCTGTTATGTCACCCACGCAGACAACGTCTGCAGTACAATTATACGGTACATAAGCTAAAGAGGAACAAAAAAATTGCTCAACCTTCATTATCACTCATGTCTGATATTTGGGCTGCTTCTTTGCATAACAAGTAGGAACACTCTTAAGACCAGAAGGTTATTAAAGACGGAGAACGTCCAACAACAGAATGGATTTGCAATGATACCTGGCAAAGGCCATGAATCCCATCCAACGTGGTGCAAACAATATTACCTGTGGTCCACTTTCACCTGGGCACCACCTCAAGCATTGGAGGAGGAGTCCGATGAATAAAGAAGCGAATTTTAAAGCCAGGGCAAGCACGATCTTTTTGACTGTGCAGACTTGCCAAGCAGGCCCGTCAGCTTACCAACGATGATTCCAGGTCTCCTGTCCATCTCCACGATGTGAGGATGCACCCCTTTATAGGCGGCATCGCTGACGACCTGGGTGTTTTTCCTCACTCGCTCTGTCACAGGGTCATCCACAACAGGAGTAAAGCCCCTTCCCTTTGTCTTTTCAAAATCTTCATGATATTTCACCTGAAAAAGGGAAAAACCATATTAACTGAAACTGAAATTTCCTGATTGTTACACAGCTCACAAAATTTTGATATAATGACAGTTGTCACTGTACCAGCTGCATCTAGATTATTTTCTACATAGATGTATCTTTTCCAATTATTCCAAAAATAATGTCTGAAACTTCAGTTTCCTAGCATCAGAAATCAAGCTGACATTTTCACAATGTTTTTCATCGTTACGGTTAGCAGCTCTTTTAATATACAAACCTGTGTATCAGTAAGAAGTGTTAAAAGATATATTTTTAAAATCCTGGTTACTTCCTAAAACGAACTCACTTAGGTATAAAGTAATATCCTTTCTCTTAAACTTTAGTATGCAATAAAATGATAAGGTATTTCTACACAATTATTCAAGAAAGCCATATTATTTAAAATTAGATTGAGAGTTACAAATAATTATATATATATATATATATATTTTTTGTATATAATTACAAAAACATATATATATTTCAAAACATATGTTTTTCATGTTCTGAAATTGGATTAGGGTGATGGTTATTCAACTCTGTAAATTATACTAGAAACCATTGAATTGTATACTTTAAATGGGTGAACTTTATGGTATATAAAATACATCTCATGAAACTGTTTTTAAAAAATACATACTTTTATATTCTTTAAACATGTAAACACACCAAACTCAACCTTAAAATTAATTGAAAAGAAGTCCAAGCAAATATCTTTCATAAAGTACATTTACAGTAGTCACGTTAGAAATAAAAAACACACCCAAAAAATCACTGAGAAAAATTATTTTATTAGACTAAATATTTTCATTACATTTCAGTGTGATTAGAAAGCTCCCCCCAAAGGACGGGCCCATCGGCCTTTCCATGCTTTGTTAGTTATCCAGATTAATGGTGAACAACGCCATCAGTGCATTGGGTGGTGCCATTCCTTAGTATGTTTTAGTCACAGATGGAGGACCTGGTTGGACCCTACCATTGAAATATGATTTTGAGCTTCTTTGACATGTCTGAGACCAGGTGTATCTAAAATCAGACTTGGTCTACCTTTCATCTGTCTCTGGTCCTGGGTATATTTCACCTGCAAAGTAAACAGTAGAACATACTTAAAAATAAGACAATTATAATTGAAAAAAATTACATACCTTTTTCAAGCTTCCCAAGTGAGTGGAACATATACAACGTATCGTGAATTACTTCCCAGGTAACTTGTTTGGTGAATTACATTTCGTTCTAGAATAAGGATCTAAAATTGTACTCTCGATGGTCTCCTTTAAAGGCTGCAGCCAAGATGACCTAAATCTCTCTACCAACTGAAAACAAATGTGAGTGACCAACATCCACTAACAATGAGTCAGTAAAAGTGGTTATCACACTTAAACAGGAAAAATCCAAAGCTAAATGGAACCTAAATTTATTTTTCCATTTCTCTATTTCCCCATTTCCCACCATAACACTGAAAGAATGCATACGGAACATCCCTCTATTTCCTTTTATTTGCCCACTGCAGACAACAAGAATCAATAAGTAACAAACTTAGGTTCCCTCTAAGCAGCCACCACTTAAAGGTCGTTTATGTTGAATACAATCAGCATCTCTGGACAGAAATGCCACTAGAGAGCTGTGCATTGTAAAACCTAAATGCTGATTCCTAGGCATAAAGCTCTTTTTGACATCTGACCATCAGAACACTGCTATTTGTGAAGCTGATTATGTATAAGATTAGGATAAGAATTATTGCAGACCTGAGGGCATATGTGCATTCAGAACGGAAGCCCTGGTATTTCCTAAGAGAAAGACACCGATGTGCACCAAGGGACTTTAATGAGTAACTGAATTCTGTGTTAAATATATTTAAAGATTTTTTTTCCCTCTAAGTCCTTACTTTGGAGTTATGAGTCATTTCTTATTTTGTTTTGCAGAGAGGATTTAACAATCCACATTCAATGGAATACATCTGTAAAATAACAATTGTTTAACTTACACATCAAAGACTTTACTACTTTCAAAGACACTGGCTAAAATAACATGAATCATTGTTTAAATGAACATAATACAGTTTAAAACAAAACTTGAAATGTAAGTGTTGGTCACATCTGGAAATATCAACAAAGAGTTGCCAGATAATATAAAGTTAGACAGTGGCAGCTTTTGGAAGTCATCTGAAATAATACATGTACTTATTGCATATATTACAAAGGTTTCTTGGAAATCGATTTTATTTTCACAAGGAGAAAACAGGTTTGCAAGTAAATAATATAAAGGACATGCCCTTTGTGATAGCCCCAAGTGAATAAAACAACTTGCCGAACTAATATTTTCTTGATTCTTCTTTACTCTTTCCATTTCAGGAGTTATACTTAAAGCCGTAGCTCTTCCCAGCTGACCTTTATAATAAACCTACCATTTCAGAAAACAAAAAGCAGAGCACTGTGAATCAATTCACCTAAGAGTCTCATAGTACTTATTTTAAAGAGCTAGCCAAGGAAAGGAAGCTATGAAAAAAAAAAAAAAAGGATGCTATCAGAGGTTTAGTCATATTTAAAATGCTTGCATCTTAAATCATTCTATTTTAATTCATCCCATAGCAGTGAATCACTGTGAATGAAATCACTATTAATGTACACATTATATGGGCATACCGTCGGTAAACACAAAGGAGTATGATATGAAATGTCTTCATGGATATTACTTTAAGGTACTCTTACCTATATAGAATGCTGCTATACTGTTATGGCTTTAGTAATTAACTGTGGCAGAACTTTGCCAGGATGCCTAAGTAGTAACCACAGTCATCCATGAGGCCAGCATTCTTCCCACTGCTCCATCCCTCCTTCTCCAGAATCATGTTCCCTTTTGAGAGTAACAGAGTTACATCAACTGTGACTCTGAATATATTGGGAAAAAGTGAGCATCTACTTCTCCAAAATATAGTTGTCAGGGAAAGTGCCAAACAAGAAACTGCCTTTCCTTTATAATCTGGTCAAAAGGACTTTAAAGACTTGAAGAATAAAAGATTTCTTTGAACCTAATAGATTTCCAAATTTCCTCTTCCAAAGAACCCAATTTATATGTTAATGGCTTCAAAAAAGGATTCTCTCAGTGAACTGCATCCACGGATTACATAACAGAAAGGAGTCAGAGCAGGCCAGGAGTTGGTGTCTGAGTAAAAACTGACAGCCCCTCAACAAGTGCCCCCCAAATGGACCTGTCCCATGTGACCTATTCAGCCAGGCACACTTTATAATTTTCCCCCAGCATCATCCAAAAATAAAGTGACAACAGCTGGGAGTGGGAGATAGGGCCGGAAAGGCTACAGAACAAGAATATGTATATATATGTAGGAAAGGGACTGGGAAAGCGTATTTGTAGGGCCAAGATGCCAGAAGCTGCCACTGTAAGCCTTTGGGGCACCACAGAAACCACAAGCGTGAAGGAAGACCGGATAAGAGGGATGCACAATAACCTGCAAACAAAAATCACACTGTTGGGGCTTCCCTGGTGGCACAGTGGTTGGGAGTCTGCCTGCCAATGCAGGGGACACAGGTTCGAGCCCTGGTCTGGGAAGATCCCACATGCCGTGGAGCAACTGGGCCCGTGAGCCACAACTACTGAGCCTGCGCGTCTGGAGCCTGTGCTCCGCAACAAGAGAGGCTGCGACAGTGAGAGGCCCGCGCACCGCGATGAAGAGTGGCCCCCACTCGCCACAACTAGAGAAAGCCCTCGCACAGAAACGAAGACCCAACACAGCCAAAAATAAATAAATAAATAAATAATTAAAAAAAAAAAAAAATCACACTGTAGTCACTGGGAACTCTAGCAGGGAATGCCTGGCTGGACCCACAATACCTAAGACCCTGAAACCTTTCCAATAAATTGGCAGTCAATTGAGAGCAGGGTATCAACTCAAGGTCATGAAAACTTTGTAAACACGATCCCTTCACTGACGTGTTGACAATATGTTTGCTCTTGTAAGAAAAAAGTTACTAAGATCACACATTGCTGAGGTTCTTCTGGTTTTCTTTAACCCTCTTCAGCTCTGGTGGATCAGAAATTGCCGTTGCCTGTTTAATCTCTCCTCTGTATTTTACCTGTGGAGGATAAATAAGGCTTTTAACAAATAGTAGAATGGTCTCCACCCAAATAGCAACAGAGGATGAGCCTCAAGATTAACCCTAATTTTTAAACATTTTTTTCCACAGTAGATGCGTGTCAACCTTTCAGTTCAAATGCACCTGGATTCTGATTCTTCTAACTTAGCAAGCACGAAGCGTTGTTGTGCTTCTTAAAAATGATTTTTAAAATAAATATATTGCTGTTCAATACCAAAACTAACTGCAAATGCCACAACTACATGTAATGGAAATATAAGGGGAAAACATTGTAATGAAATCATTACAAGAGAACTATAGTGAAGTAGCCACGGCAGCCTGGGAAGCTGGCTTTACTCCCATTCTGACCCTGGTGCCTCCACCTTCAAAAGAAGCTGCAGATCCCTCACTCCTACCACCATCAGGGATCTTGTAAGGATAAAGCAGTCATCAGCCGGAACTAACTCTTAAATTTTAAAGTCTCTCAAACTTACCCATTTTAGAAGAAGGTTACTGTTTATAATGGTAAAAGTTCCATAAAAGGGTGAAAGAATGGGAAAAATAACTATTGGGGGACACATCTGAAAGAGATTTCTGAATTCAGGGAGGCCTGGGTTCAAATCCCAGCTCTGCTGTCACAAACCGTGGGTTCCCAGCATGTTCTCTAACTCCTCAAGCCTTAGTTTCCCACACCTACAAACCAGGGGAGTAAATCGTGCCAACCTCACAGATTTATATAAAGCATTTAGCACAGGGTCCACATTAGAGGAACCTCATGATTGTTAACTACCATTGCTTTATTAGCAATAGACTGCTGACTGATTGGATAATGTTTTCTGTTTTATTTATAAGGTTCCCTGCCCTGACATTATGTCTTAGAACCCCAGTCAAGCCAGGTCTTCTTTTGCCTTATGCCAATAGACAATTTGTTTTCTCAGATTGACAACAGACCCACTATACTACTCTTTAAATCTGCATGTAGTTTTAGAGATTTACCAACTATGAGGTCTTATCCATCTTTGTGTACCAGTGACCAGGATAATGCCTGGCACGTTGCCTAATGAAGATTTCTTGAATAAACAAGCAGGACTGAAGGACAGCAAGACAATCCCCAATTTCCTGGACTCACACGAGAGGTCTACTGTCCCTGCCCCTCAATATGTGACTGTGGAAAAGGAGCAGCCAAGATGTAGAGGGTCTAATGCTTTTCAGAAGGTGTTGTAAAGAATAAAAATATATACTGTTTGGTAAAATATAAGAGGAAACAGAAACAACTTGCCGTGCTCAGATGCTCCTGGTTTTTCCTCACTCTCTCTATCTCTGGCGTCGTGCTGACTGGAGTTGCTGTGTGACATTGCTCTTTGTACCGGAGCTGAGAGACAAGCGCAAAACAGTGTGGGATTATGGGAAGGAAGTGTGAGCTAGCACACTGCAACTGACTAAAAGAAACGTTACACAGTGACAGAGCATTCATTAGCTAAAATCTTCATTAGGATTTTATAGTGAAATATGCTTTGCTAAAAGACTTCGTCATCACAGTGATCCCAGATCTAAGTTTTTTCTTGCCCAAATGTTTTGAATTCTACCTTGGGTTGTTATTCTTCAAACTGCATAATTTAGTGGTGGCCTCTCTGCGTTCGATCTTATCAGCTCTGATAAATGATCCCTTCTGTGAGCTCACAGCACTAAAGCACCATTACCAAATGACCGTTTTATATTTAAAAATTAAAATGCTGCACTCTTATCATTAGAAAGGAGGGTTATGCCAGTCCTATGCCTGCACCACACTGAGTGCCTGTCACTATGTAAAGAAACCCTGAACCTCAAAGTTTCCTCCTCTACCAAGTTCCAACATTAGAAGCCCATGCTCTGGCTAGCATTATGGAGATATTTCTGACTGACTGCATAGAGGTGGCTCTTTCTTAGCTGGGGGATCAGACCCAACGTTTGTGGTCAGCTTTCCTGGCAATTCCACAACACCCCAGGAAATAAATGAGGATCCAACACAGAGAGATAGAATGGCATGTCCATCAAATGAATTTTTGACAGGTAAAAGGAAAACTAGAGGTTAAAAAAATCCCATTATAAGGAACTCCACAGGGACAGTCTTAATGATTTTTTGGAGTTTACATTTAGTGTTAGAGAATTTTTTTTTTTTTGTAAGACATCACAAGGCCTACAGGGCCTGCAGATAAAATGGACTTGAGATGTACACCCTCAGCAGTGCATGTGCAAGTGAACAGATATTTGATAAGCCCGTAAAATAAATGAAAAAGGGTCAGGTCCCTGCCAGTGTGATTTCTTTCTCTGTGCCGTGGTATGCAGTTTGAGAGTTTAGGCAGATTCTGTGTCAGATAATTGCCTGAAGTGAGGAAAGGTCCAGTGTAATCTCTATTGATGGCAGGATACAAAGAAAGATTACTCTGGGCTGGGTTCAGAGGAGAAAAAATTGTTGAACAGCATTACTGATGTTGAGAAACTGTTGTAGCCAATTTCTAGTGGATATAAGTTTGGGGACATAAATTTGATATGGAGACTCTTCATGTATTGCATTCATACACTCACAAACGTGCTGAGCGCTTTACAGGCAATATCTCACTTAATATTCTAGTCCCTGTTTTATAGATGAGGAAACTGAGGCTTGGAGAGGGGTTGGTAGCTTATGAAGGTTATACAGCAGGTAGGGTCTGAAGCTGGGATCAAACCAACAGTCCAGGGCCCACGTTCTTCTCCACTACTCCAGTGTTATCCAAACTTCCACCATGTACACACCACTTCCCATATGACATGCCAGATATCATCTGTGCTGTGATTTATAGTATTTTCTTATTAAATTAACTCATTATTATTTTAAAATAGTTATTTTAAGGGGGTGTTATGTTTCTATGATAAATTGAAAACTAGTAACCCTTCTTTTAGAAAAAGGGACACATTATGACAATCTCTAAGCCATACTGAGTGACGTACGTCAGACAGAGAAAGGCAAATATCATATGATATCGCTTATATGTGGAATCTAAAAAAATGGTACATATGAACCTATTTACAAAACAGAAATAGAGTCACAGATGTAGGAAACAAACTTATGGTTACCAAAGGGGAAATGGGGGGAGGGATAAATTGGGAGATTGGGATTGACATATACACACTACTATATATAGAACAGATACCTAATAAGAACCTACCGTATAGCACAGGGAACCCTATTCAATACTCTGTAATGACCTATATGGGAATAGAATCTAAAAAAGAGTGGATATATGCATATGTATAACTGATTCACTTTGCTGTACAGCAGAAACTAACACAACATTGTAAATCAACTATACTCCAATATAAAATAATCTTTAAAAAAAGGACACATTAAAACAATTTAATCCCTAAGTCAAGGCCAGCGCATCAGCAGCCACCGTGTGCATCTGAATCACCCTGTCGGGGCACTGGCACTGCCAACAGCCTCCTCATGGCCTGAGTTATGATTTCTCCCTCCACCGCCTTTCTCCTGCCATCTCCCACCCCAAGCACCCATCACACTAAACCTTCCCCTCTCTGAACAGATCTTGGATCCTGAACTCATTCAGTTTGCACGGCCAGGAGGGCCCCTTCTCACAAAATCCACCCCAAACTTTTATCAATTCCTCAAGATCTAACTCACATGTGACTCTTTCTCCAAGGGTCTTCCTCTCTCTCCCTGACATAGCCCTCCTTCTCTGCATTTCCCCAGCACTTTGAAAACGGAATTATTACTTAATATTAAATGAGATATTGCATGTAAAGAACTCAAAAAGCGTAGTAAACACTCGGTAAATATTAATTATTGTTATAGCACTTAATGCACAATCTTTATTTATTGCCACAGCGGTTTCTCCTAGAGACCCTGAGAATACACACAGCCCCTAAGACCCTAACCTCATCTCTGAATGCCCCCAGAACAAGGACAGAGCAGGCATTCAATACCATGTTCTTTATAAGCAAATGCATATGCTTGGTGTAATGCCACCCCAACATAAATATGTGTGAAACCTTATCTCCTCCTTTCAGGAACTGGCCCTCCTACAATGGTATTCATCGTAGTGGGACTTCACCCGTACAAGTGTCATGCCCACAGAAAACAATACTTAAAGGAATATGATCACACATTGCTGATGTTCTTCTGGTTTTCTTTAACTCTCTTGAGCTCTGGTGGATCAGAAATGGCTGTTCCATGGTTCATCTCTTCCTTGTATTTTACCTGCATGATTTATTTTTTAAAATGTAAGTTTTATTCAACACAAGGCTTAAAAAATAGTTAAGAATTCTTCATTTGTAACTACTGCATAGTTGAATTTTTAATTCCAATATTAATTTTCCTTCAGTGGGAACACAAATTTTTATTTCATCTGGTGCTTCCAGGATTCCTTTACCCTGAAGTACAAACAAACCCATATCTATTCACCTATCCATCACTGAAGAGGTTTTTTAATTAAAATCAGCATATATTATTGCCTGTGAAAATAAATTTTATCATCAGGCAGATGCACCAAAAACCTTGGAAATTATCTTAACATAATAACTTATTATTTTCTATTTGAAAAGCAGTTTCTATTTATTAACATGTTAATTGAAATTCACCATGTATTTAAAGGCAAGAGTCAAACTGAGTTAGCTACAAAGTCTTGGAAACACTGCGTATCCATCTGGATCCAAATGATCCAGAATAAGAAAAAAATAAAAGAAGAGAAAGGGGAAGGTGGAGGGAAATGTACTACAAGCAGAGGCCACTGACTGCTGATCGCTATAGATGGGCCAATGGCAGAAAGCCAGGAAGCGTCTTCTACCCACACAATCATGTTATGTAAAGCCCGCCTATATCCCGGAATTTGCTTCAATCAAAAGCTCCTCATTCAAGTCTATTTAGAGGAAGATCAACCAGACAAATGATAATGCCAACACACAGTTATGCCTGCGACAAGCTCTTTAAATTTATGAAATGATTAGTGATGCTATCGTATCAGGTGGTATTTTAATATGTGTAAAATTCATGGAAGATTGGATTCGAGAAAAAGGACACATACATATATGTACGGAAACATAGGCTAGACTTAAGAGGCAAATGTTGAAATTTAGCCAAGACTTAGATCTACATAAAACATCTTTTAGCAATCACTTGGTAATGTTTAAAATGATTAAAGCTGAAATCCACACTGACAGTCATAAAGAAACGATACCTAAATATCTTTGCTATCATCTATATCTTAGCATCTGTACATTTAATATGAGATATGAGTAACAACGTCAATATTAGGCCAGATCCAAAACAGTTAAATGGAGAGTACATTGAGACAGACTACCTCTAACTAAGATTCAAAAGTAGTTCTTAACAGAGAAAGCTAATAGCCAAAAGACTTCTACTCTGGAGGTGGAAAATGTCGAGATCTTTAAATGTTAGAGAATCCTATCTTGGTTTGACAGATCTAGCTAATCTTGAAAGGGCAACTTTCCATATGAATACTAAGCAGGAGTTTAGGGCCCAACCTCATAGAGATACAGAACTACTGTTGTTTGCTAGAAGGGGCAGTGGGATGCTGGGAGACGAAATGATAGACTGTACTACTTTCTGTGATTTTCCTCGGGTGAGAAGCTAAACGTGATTAAAGATGAACATTTTTGTTTTTCACATGACTCCAAACTAATCAAAATGGCACAGTCATTTCACTGTAGGCAATAGAATTGCACAGTACAGAACATTTATAACATTATATACCCCAGTACATTGATGGGTACATTTCAGATATTATCATTTGGAAGTGAAGGAAACAACCATTTTACATTTCTCAGCCGAACGCATTTCTCCACCAGACTCGAGTGCTGCCTAACACAGGCTCTCGCCTCGGTGGATGGGAATCGTCATCGTCAGGTCCTCCTCCTCATGCCTTCCTCAGGAGAGAGCTTCATTCATGCTACGGGGATTTCAGTGCACTAGGATTCTGCAGATTTTTTGTAAGTTCATTTTGAAGTCTGTTTACCACAGCATTACCTTGCCTCTCCTACTCTGTCTCCACAAATGCCAGTGCACACATATTCTAAGATGCCAGGTAACCGTCAGAGTTCCTGACAGAGGAGTTTAATCAAGGCAGTTCTACTTGGATGACTTCAAGAAAACTCTGCCTCTAAGGGTGCAGGTGAAGAGAAAGGTCAGGCAAGGGCACGCGAGGAAAGAACCCTAACTGAGTTCCTCAGCAAGAAGCTAAATACAGTAGGCCGCCCACTTCCTCCGTGTGAAACCGTGGATATGGAGGGCCAACAGTAAGGCAGTTGAGCATCTGCAGATTTTGGTATGAATGTGTATGAGTGTGTGTGAGTGTGAGTTGGCGGGGCTCCTGGAACCAACGCCCGTGGATACCAAGGAATGACTGTATGACAACTATTACCAAATATGCCTATTGGTAAGGATAGCAATTATCCATTGTAAATGTCAAGCACTGAATGAAGAAGTTTTTAATCCATAACATTAAACACCTCCTCTACCCTTCCCCCAAGCTCAAAGGGAACTGGGTGGGGGGGGGAGGGGGGAGGCAGGTAATTTATTTTACAAAATTATAGTGAAGCTGTGTGCTTTCCTTTGCTGGAAATTGGAAGAAGCAGAAGGTGAATGGGGCCTTTGAAACCTTCTCTTAAGCCACCAAATGAATGTTCTAGGGCCTTTAATCATTCTGTCAGGGTAAAATTTCTTTCCTCCAGGTTGTAGAAAGGTATTGAAATTTATCCTTTCTCTGAAAAATTTAATACAGTTAAAATTCTGTTCAAAAGGGTGAAATCTAATCCTAGATTTCATTACTGTACTATTAAGGTGATCTATCTCTTATGCACTATGATATATCAAGATGAAATACTGCTTTAGGTTCAAGGGGAACAAGGCTACGGTTTCCTTCTGAAAGTTAGACCTTTGATATTTGATGAAATAGTGTTTCAACAAAGTGAAGGAAAAAAGGCAGCCAGTTTAGTAAAGAACCAAAAACATTTATCTAGCTTATGTTTGCTTTTGGAAAGGATGATTAATGCTATAGAGAACTGGGGGCTTCCCTGGTGGCGCAGTGGTTAAGAATCCCTGCCAATGCAAGGGACACGGGTTCAAGCCCTGGTCCGGGAAGATCCCACATGCCGCGGAGTAACTAAGCCCGTGCACCACAACTACTGACGCCTGCGCTCAAGAGCCCGCAAGCCACAACTACTGAGCCCACATGCCACAACTACTGAAGCCTGCGCACCTAGAGCCCATGCTCCGCAGCAAGAGAAGCCACCGCAATGAGAAGCCTGTGCACCGCGTTGAAGAGTAGCCCCTGCTCACCGCAACGTAGAGAAAGCCAGCGCACAGCAACGATGACCCAATACAGCCAAAAATAAAAACAAATAAATAAATAAATAAATTTATATTTAAAAAATGCTATAGAGAACTTACTGAACTAATATTCTGCTGATTTTTCTTCACTCGTTCAATCTCTGGAGTATCTTTTACTGCTGTGCCAGCTCCTACTTCTTTCTTATAAAATACCTTTATTATAAGAAAAGGAAAAGAATAACTGTAAGCTTATTAGAATTCAAGTCCTAGAGATCTGATTCTTGAAAAAGAAAATTTCTCAGATTTTAAAGTAACGTGAATACAGCTTCTATTTATGAGAACCAATGTCACTTTAATCAATTAAATAATCCATTATGAGAATACATGCAAAACTTTGGTTTTGTATTCCACAATATTACAAGTAAACCTCTACTACCTGTTCTAGGGTATGCTTGGTAACTTACATGGCTGCAGATTACTTGCTCTAAGAATATAAATCCGCAAACTAGAGTTTCCTTCTCAAATACAAATATATATCACATGTGTATTTGAGAAAAATCAACAGACATATTAAAAAAGCTCACTAAGCAGTTATCATTTAATTCAAAAACAGCATGAAGTTTTAAGCAACTGCTATTCTCCAAATGAGAGCAAAGATGCTCTCGTTCTCTTCAAAGAAAACATTAGCTCTATCTTCAACATCAACACTAAGTCAGCCTATTTTCCTTATCTTTCCACTTATTCCTTAGAACTACTCCCTCTCTTGATATTTGTTAACCCGTAGGTCCCGTGAGTGTGTGTGTCGGGGTGGGGAGAGGGGGCCCTGGAACCACCAGGACCAGTGGGGGTCAGGAGAGCAGGACATGAGAGATGTTCCCCTGCAAAAGCTAGAAATCTGGGAGACCGTGGAATCACAGGAGATAAGGGCCACACTGCCCTTCTCCCTCATCGTCTCCTCCAGCAAGATTTCTCCATTTCTTAGCACCGCTTGCCTGTGAAGACCCTAAAGGTACCTGAGCAGCATACCTGGAGGGTTAAGAGCTTGCCAATTTACTAGAAGTAGAAAATATTCCAGAAATCTTCAGAAATAATAGAATTTATATTTTTAATAACACATTTGTTTAACTACTAAATGAGTTTATCCTACATTAAAATATTAGCTGTACCATCAATTTTTATTTTAGAATTCAAATTTATATATCCCTTAAACATAAGCCCAATATCTTAATTAATGGTGCTGACAAAATTCCTATGCCTCAGAACAAAAATATGAAAGTTTAGGAACTGGTTACAAACTGGTAAATCCCTAAGTATATTATCAATGTAAATAATCAATGACCAGGAACGAAATCACTTATATGACTATTTTCATTTTCAAAGTAAAATCTGTGTGGAAGATTAAGATCTCTCTCTTGAGTGAAATTTTAAAATTCAGTTAAAAATAGCAGTTGCTTGTACCAAAGAAGGAGATTTGAATTTGTAATTCTACAACAATCACGATAAATTATAAGTTGTAAGAACATTTGGTATTCTTATTATTTTAAAGAAGGAAAGACATACATTTGACAGAAAATTCCAGCAATGCAGCCAAAAATCAGACAATGAAGGAAAAAGGCCCTCCTTACAAAACATAATTTCAAGGTGGCAACTGAAAAGAAATAATGACTACTCACCGCACTAATGTTTTGTTGAGTTGTCTTAATTCTCTGGATTTCAGGAGTATCTGCCACAGTAGAATAGCTAGAAAGCATCTTCTCTGCCTCATCTTTATACTTTTTCTAAAATTATAAACAATGAATGTGAATCTGAAACTCTGTGTGAGACAGAGACAAAGAAAATGGTACTACTTTTTCCAACTCTACTATATACCACCTGGCTCTAAATTATATCTTAGGATTCAAAGCAGTTGTTGATGTGCTTATGCAATAGTAAAAATAAGAGCTTATGCAAACAGAGTAAGCAAACAGTCTAGGAAAGCACATTCACCTCCACTCAGGCAATGGTTCCCACCCCAGACTATTCAAACGCCCTGGGAGGGCTTGACCTTAATAGCATTCCTAAGCCTAGAACCTACTCTCTCAGGAGCAGTCCCAGTTCCTGTTCAAAGTAGCCCTTATAACTCCTACCAGTAACCTGACTCTCTTTGCTTACTTGTTTTCATGCTTCTGGATTTACGCTTTGCTTCCTACTTCAGATAAAGATACATTTGATTAAGGGAGAGGTACTAGTATTTTGTAGTGGAGACTGAAATCTCAATTTTCTTTCTACTAAATGTACTCTGAGCTCTGATACATCCTGGGCAATACCTTCTACGAGATACTTAACACACATTAACTCATTTAATTAGCCCCACAAGCAGATACTACTATTATCCACTCTTACAGATGGGGAAATTTAGGGATTAGCTAAGAAGTGTCAGAACCAGGATTTAAACCCAGGCACTCTGGCTCCAAAGTCAGTGGAGGTAACTGCATGGCATACCGATGCTTGTTAGGAAAGGTAATTCCTGTTCCTGTTGAAATGCACCACAGCATCATTACACCCTTTTAGGTATTCCATTGTATCCCAAATAACTAAAATTCCTTAAAATCAGATGTACCCTCATCATACTCAAAAAATCAACACTGTTAAGTTAAAGCAGGAATTCTAACAGCTCAGGCATCACTTCCTATGGGAAGCTTTTACTCTTGATATCATTACTTTCTGGTAGGATATATCATAGTTTGTCATACCATATTTGCACGATTATTTGATTATTAGATTAGCCTGTAGTTTCCCAAAGGCAAAACCATGTCTAATTTGGCATATAAATGGGTGCCAGGAAGTATCTGCTGAATGAATGAATGAGCTTGGCAACTTTTCTCCCCTGACTCAAATGGCCATATGCCCGTTTTAACTATTTATCTATGATTTTAGTCCAGCTGATATAGCTAGAGCCAACTTCTCCAAGCTCACATGCTGTTACGAGACACTGAGGACAGATGAACACACACTTCAGGACCATCCCAACTGCTTTGTCATGGAGAAGGCTGAGAAGCAGGCAGCTCCTCTGATACTTGATTCTGGCCTCTTGATACCCTTGAAACGGAACAGGACCCTATGGGGCCTTCCCAGGACAGATCCTCCTCCCCCATTACTTTCACTTGCCTCTTGTCTATAGAAAAACTTTAGTCAAAGAATAAATTTAACCAGAGAAATTAGAAATACAGAAACAAAGGTAATCAGTCAAACAAGACCAAATAATAATTTATTCATTAAACAAAGTCAAGGACCCTTAGTTCCTCCTCAAGGGCTATAGATAATATTCTGAGCCATATCCTTCGAGCTGTTTTGTAGATACTGAAACCCCCACCAGGTAGAAGAAGTGAACTACATGATGACCAGACTGTAGCCATGACATAAGCTGCCACAATTCTGAGAACTGGACTCAGGGAAATCGGAACAAACCGACCTTGGAACTGAAGATTGATTGGACTTAAAACAATCAAGATGACGCTGATCAGACCACCGATGACCAATGTCAAGATGACTGTCAGAGCTGACTGTGCTGCTCTGCACACAGCCTCCTCCCTCTGCCTATACACCCCTGAAACTCCCCTTTAAAAAGTCTTGCTCCTGGGCTTCCCTGGTGGCACAGTGGTTAAGAATCCACCTGCCAATGCAGGAGACACAGGTTCGAGCCCCAGTCTGGGAAGATCCCACATACCACGGGGCAACTAAGCCTGTGCGCCACAACTACTGAAGCCTGCGCTCTAGAGCCTGCAAGCCACAACTACTGAGCCCGTGTGCCACAACTACTGAAGCCCGCACACCTAGAGCCCGTGCTCTGCAACAAGAGAAGCCACCATAATGAGAAGCCTGCTCACCACAACGAAGAGTAGCCCCCACTCGCCACAATTAGAGAAAGCCCACGCGCAGCAATGAAGACCCAACACAGCCAAAAATAAAATATAAATAAATAAATAAATAAATAAACAAATAAATAAATAAAACAAAAAAAACCTCTTGCTCCTGATTGGCAGGAGGAACTTGGTTCTTTGGGACATGAGTCCACTTTCTCCCCAGGATTGCTGGCTTCCTCAATAAAGCTATCTTTCTTTTACCCAACACTTGTCTCTCAGTATTGGATTCTTGAGTGACAAGCAGCCGAACCTGAGTTCTGTAACACTCTCATTTTGAACCAGCGAATGTTTAGACTCTTTGCTCATGTCAACCAGAATTTTGACAAATTTGGTCAAATTTGGTTAAAAATTATTTCAACACAAACCCCATTAACCAAATTCAATTCTTCCATCATTTTTTCTTTAACCATTTTTTTTTTCATTCTCTTTACTATTTTTCCATTAGGATTCATTCTTTTTATAACAAATTTTATAACAAAGAAATTATTCACTAATGAATATTTTTGCCCAAATCAGATTTTATCAATAAACTTTCTTCTTCCAATAAACACTTTGTTTTGTGGTCATTATTTCTCTCACATCCAGTTTTCTAGAGGATATGTCATGGGTATACCTGGCAAATTAAATTTTACCAAGAAAACTTAGTTCTTCCATTAAATTTTAGTTAATATTCAATTTCACCTTGTGCAGTTTTATTCACTCTTAGTTTCAGTTGAAGTTGATTATTTTAATTAAAACATTCATGATGAAATGGATAAAAGACAAATTGTTTGTAATTTTTTTCTGTAGTATAAGCATTAGAGCCAAGTTCACAATAGAGTCAAAAAATGGAAATTAAAAAGGTCAAAATGCCCTTGGACCCAAAACAGAGGGCCCCAACACGGGCGCTCTGACACTCAATAATATCTGTTGAACTGAATCTACAGCAGTTGTCCCTTTCATTAATGAGGTAATCAGGTTTGGTAAATGGTTCCTTTATAATAGAGTGCATTGACTTTGAATAGAAAGCTCTCAAAAAGACACCAATCACAGAGACACACACAGCACAAGGTGACTGGATATTAGAATACATTATCCTAAGCATCTTCATTCTCTACCAACCTGGCTATAGATTTCAGATGCCCTCTTGGCTCGAAGCATATCCGGGATATCCATGCTCACTTGCATTCCTTTCCCTTTAATTTCATTTTCTAAGTCTTTCTTATATTCTTTCTAAAAGAACAGAAAACAATCTTCAGAGCTTTGCCTTCCATAGCAATGTAGATATTTATGTGTTTGAATCTCAATGCCACACATATGGAAACACCACTTATACTTTTTCTGTATACAATTCGATATGTTTGTTTTAAACTTTGTGTGCCATTAGTTTCTTACCTGGCTGGCCATTTCAGATGCTTTCTTAGCTCTCTGGATATCGAGGGTACCTGTGCTCACCTGCATGCCTTTCCCTCTAATTTCAGTCTCCAGATCTCTTTTATAATCTTTCTGCAGAAAATAAAACCTGCAATTAGGGCTTTACAATAATTTGAAAATCTGTATTGAACAACTCGATGTCATTTTTGACATTAAGATCATGGCTTTTGGAAATAAGTCAGACCTTTATGTCTTTTATTTCTAGGAAACAACAAAGATTTTTAATTTGTGGCAAGAACACAACTTGGAGTGATGTATTCACAAGGAATCAGGAGGTTTTTCTTTACTAACCTGACTTAAGAAAGAAAACAGAGTGAGCTGAGGGAAAATGTTTTATATTTTAATATGATAAAATTGATAAATTATTGGTTAATATATAACTCAGTTGATGAATATCAATAAAATGTGAGTATAAAATTGTCAGGTCTTGTTCTGTAGTGAATAATTGCTGGTTGCTTCCCTGGAATCCCACTCCTCTTTTTCCTTCATTAGCTCCTTGATTTGCCACTGGGCAACTCACTGCTTCCTGTTCTAAACCCCCAGCTTGGCTGAGACTGGCCGCCATCCAAGGGCCCTATTGGGCTTACATAAATCGTTATAGCCCACCCCTGGCCCTTCATGATTGGTTCAAGGATAGGTACATTTCTTTTTCCACACAAGGTATCAAGAGACTTTCTCTTTCCTTCTGGACATGAATGGAGAAGTCTGTAGCCCTAGGATCTGCCAGATGTCTCTTTGCAAACAGGAGAAGAAAGCCTGCCTGAGAACAGAAAGATAGAAAATGAAACAGAATCACACTGTTTGAGTCCTAGATCAAGCCACACCCAAGAATTCCTCTACTGTTTGGTTACAAGAACAATAAGTTATCTGCTTTTTTGAGCCAGCTTGAGTTGGATTACCTGTTACTTATAATAAAATGTCATAATTACACAGACACAACTGTCTTAAGAGACTCTTGTCACATTTTAAAACTGATTATAAAATTCAGCAAGCTGTACTCTTATAATTGTACATTTTTCTGTATGTATGTTTTTCTTCAATGAAAATTATATTAAAAGAAAAAAACTACTGATTACCTCCTATTAAATTCTTTCAAAAACAGTTATTTTCTATTATGTTGACATACTCTAGATTTGTGATTCCCTGCTCTAAAGTAAATTTTGCTTTGCTTATTTATGGTGTTCTAAATTTAGAGAAGTCGTAAACAAAAATCTCATTCTCAGAGAAATACTATATTTTTCCCCATCTACTACCCATAAATCTGCCTATTTTCACTGACTTACAGTCTCAGTTTCACTTTTCTGAATGAAAGTTCAAGTAATAATGTTTACCTTTCAAACTAATAATATTAAATTATTACTACGTCTGCAAAAAGCTCTGTTTTTAGCAAGCCTCTTTAGGCCCAAAAGCAAAACACCTCATTTGAAAGGCAATATATGTAGAAACTAAGGTACTGATCATAGATCGCCACCAAAGTCTCATGGTAGAAGTATGTCATCTAATTTTCCGATATGAACTTTCAAATCTAAAAGCATTCAAAAGCACATAAATAGACTACATAGGACACTAATCACATCAGTTAATATTGATACATAATAAAATACCCTAAAACTTAGAAAACTTAAAAGAAAAACATGATGACATCTAGGTTCCAAGCAAGTCCCAATGCACAAGTAAATTTTGAGTCAAATTTGTTAATGACCTGAGTCATCAGAGCCTGAGTCAAATTTGTTAATGACGCAGTGGCTAAAGAAAGTCACATGGTCAAGCCCACAGGTACAGGAAGGTCTGAATATTAGACGTCATTTGTGTAATAATATAGCACATTGACTTTACCTGAAAAAATAAACACTGAGCTATAGCAAAGTCCCTAAGTCTGGTTGAAAAGGATCTGAGAGCCTGTCATTTGGGCAAACTGGGACATGGTTATAATTACATGCAAATGAGACCTCCGGATTACAAAGATAATAGCATCACCAAAATTGGTTTAAGCTACCTGTAACCACAGTACAGCTGACTCTCCTAGGCCTGTTTTTCCCATAGGCTCTCAATAACAAAAATGCACCATTTTCCTAGTAAGTTTGAGCCTTGAACAACATGGGTTTGAACTGCGCGGGTTCACTTATACATGGATATTTTTCAGTAGTAAATACCACGGTACTACCTGGTCTGTGGTTGGATCAATCAGCGGCTGCAGAGGAACCACAGATACACAGGGGAGACCATAAATTATATGTGGGTTAACCCCCCTGTGTTGTTCAAGTGTCAACTGCATGCAGTCCCAAGGTACTCAGAGAAATCTAAACCAGCATATGGCTGAATAAAATAATGTATTACCATACTAAGGAAAGATGCAACACTCCAACTTTTCATACAAGGAATATGTCACAGAAGGTTCTTAGGTAAAAGTGTGAAATGCAAAATTTCTATTCTTCCCACATTCTTTTCTCCAGAGGAAGTATGCTTTCTTTTGGCTTCAAGTCTCAGCCCCATGAGGGTGATTTGGAAAACTCTTCTACAGCTCCAAATTCCCCACCCCACTCCCACACTCCAATCCAGGACCTTGAACTAATACTGGATGTCACACTCTCCTCATAATAACAAAAATAGCAGAAAATTGTGAGTAGTGATTTGATAGTTACTGGGTAGTTAGCTACTCAGAAGCTCAAGGAGGCCACCATAAGAAAGTACTAATACATCTAAGAAATGAATGACAAGAGAGAGCACAAGAAAGAACCAACCATGCAAAAACCAGGGGAAGGACTTTCAGGAAGACGACAGCGCTGTACAGAGACCATAAACCTTGTGGAGGTACAGCGTGGAAGCCTGTGAGGCTAGAACATAACGAGCAAGGGAAGAAGGGTACAGGATTGAGGATGAGAAGCAGGGGGCTCTGAAACCAGAGCAAGGAGTATGGCACCCATGCTGCACATGACTGGAAACCACTGGAGAGTTTTCCGTGGGAGGAATCACATAACTTAATTCTTCAAGGATTGTTCTGGCTGCTGGGTAGAGAATGGGTACTAAGAGGTCAATGATGGAAGCAAAATTCTGGTTAGGAAGCTACTGCAATGATGCAGGTGATAGAGATGGTGGCGTGGATGAGGGTGGGGGACAGTAGATGGATCTAGGAAGTCATTACGGGGCTGGAGTAAATGAAACTTGCTGACAAGAGAAATCAAAGTGACTTCTGGGATTTCACGGACACCATTTGCTAAGAAGAGGGTGGAAGAGGGAAGCAGATCCAGGGAAAAAATGAAGGGTTTTCGGCATGTAATGTTGAGTCCCTGTTACAATACATTTAAATGTCATTTACATGTGGTAATGCCTATGGGACATTAGATGTAAATGGTTGCATATTCACATCCACGTTATAGAACACAATTTTTCTATAAGAATGAAGTAGAACTATGTGAAGTAACATGGAGAAGGGTCCGTAATATTTAGTAAGAAAAGCAAGCACAAAGTACATGGTATTTATTTAAGGTTTTTTTAAGTCTCTGTGTGCACAAGTGTATAGTTATCTATACACAAATAAAAATGGACCTGGAAGGCTCTACAGCAAATTTGTAACAATGGCTATCTCTCAGGGGGATGACAGAATTAAGGGCAGAGTCAAAGAAGGTTTTCAAGTGCCTGTCCAGCATGCATCCTCCCCCCCACCCCGCCACCCACCATTTCTAAATGGAATCCCTATTGGTCCAGAATTCTCTGCCATCCCTAGTTTCTTTGACTAAGTCAGTTATGGCTATTCCATTCCCCTGGCCAGTATCTAACCCTGGGGATGGAAGCAGATCCCAACACAGCAGTAACTCCCCCGGCAGTTAATCAGCTACCTCTCAACCTCCAGATTTCCTGGGTGGGACTCAGTCCTAAGCCAGCTCTTCCTAACTGCACTTGTCACATCGTAGCTCTCCCAGTAACCCCACTGAAGCCTCACCCTAGCCAGCCTTGAGGCAAGTGAGCTGCACCCCTTAACCTGTACCCCAACTTTCTCTTTATGTATTCTTCTTCTAAGTCATCTCTTCCCAAATACTCTCTGCTCCAGTGGCCCTGTTACATTTTCAAAATTTCTGGGGGAATTCAAGAGATGTGGAACTGATTCTGGGGTATTTCCTTCGAAAAATACACATTTCCTTCTGAGTGCTACAACTTTGTTATCTTGTATCTATCATGTCATAGCATCTAAGACAAAACTTCTAAATTAATATCCTGTTGTTCATGTGTTACATGAAGAAGAAGATGGCATTAGATGAATGAACTTCAACCCAAAATGCTGACCCTACAGAAATTTCAGACGTGTTGATGAGGTCAACAGAGGATATTTTGAGAACATGCAACCAAATCACACAGAAATGGCATGATTGTCATGTTATAGTCTCGATGTGTGATTTTCAAGTTCTGCTCACAAAGTTGGAAATGCAGATATGCCAAGTAGCACACGATCCATCCTTAAAGAAAAAATGGTATGAAATATTTATCATAGTTTAAAATTAACATGAAATTTGTATTACGGAATAAAGTGAGCAGGGGTGTGTGTGTGCGTGTGTGTGTGTGTGTGTGTGTGTTCTATTAAAATGCCTTTCCCAGAGTTTTCTTTGATATACTTTAAGTTAATGAGCAAAGCAGAAACTGTAAATTTTCCCAGTAAGCATGATGACTGCAGATGGTTTCCATTCCAAACTGTTAAACTAGTCACAGAAAGCTTTGGAAAATTTCATGTACTAATCAGTTTGTTATTATGATTTGTTAAGTTCCAAAATACGAGTCTCAAGGTCTGCATCACTCACTCTACTAACCTCACTAGCTATCTCGGAAGCTCTTTTGGCATGCTGAATTCCAAGGGTGTCAGTGCCAACTTGCATTCCCTTCCCTTTAATTTTTGACTCCAGATCTTTCTTGTATTCTTTCTGTAAAAAAGCAACATTTTACAACATTCAGACACTCAGGGGACAAACATACATCTGTATTCAATGATACCAAAAATGGCTAAACATGTTTTTTTAAAAAGAAAACATAGCTTACTTGGTACTACGAATGACCACCTAGAACTAAATTTTCTGAACTGCTTAGAACTATATTCACTGTTCTCACTGAAGAAGAGTATATACACTCTGAAGATTTTTATTATAAAAAGGCAATTGCCAGGTGAGAATCTTCACTGACAATTGTCTTGAGGCCTGAAGGATAGAGAGGCAAGTTTAAATGAGTTGATATTTTAGAAAGAAGACTGATTTTGAGGTCAGAGCACTCTTGGCTGTGTGTGTGACGTTGGGAATGTTTCTTCACATTTCTGGTTTACTCATCTGCAAATGGGGATAATAATTCCTCCGTGCAGGATCACTGTGAGGGTCAGTGAGACAGCATGTAGCCTAGTGCCCAGCACAGAGCGGGTTCTCAGTAACTGATAGCTTTTTCTGGTCTTTTACTCCTATACCCACATGCTAAGACCTGGGTTTTTGGCTGCTCCTGCTACCGTGTTGCCATTCAACTTTCACTGGCTGAACTCTGCCATTGAGAGTTTAAAACTACTTTTCCAAGTATTATTGACAAGTGATTTACAAGATCTGACTCTGAATGTCACTGGATATGTCACCACAACAGAAGAATTTGTAGAAAATTACTAACGCAGGTAAGTGTAATGACAATATTAGCCAAAGACATCGTGGCAGAGAGCTGCTGTTTCTGCCCGAACAGCATCTATCCCTCCCTCTCCTGGCAAAAAGTTCTACAATTTTCTCTTGAGGAATTACCTCTAACCCCTCTCAATCTATAAACTTTGGGTGGGTTGATTTCCTACTACCCACATATACTTTTAATTCCACTAAAATGCTTTTAATGTTTCCTTTAATTTATGTAAAGAACACTAGCCAAAGATGAACGTAAATCTTTAAAACCACATATCAATTTAGAATATTTTATATTTAAAACATCATTAAACTACCTAGAAAGTTAACTGACTCCTGACCCCAGACTTGATTGGGTCAAGTGTGGGCACAGGACAGAAGGTGACCCAATGAGATTCAATCCTTAGACCTTAATCCTATTTTAAAGAAACAGATGCTCACTTCCTACTGGGATTAGTGGCCACAGATATGAGTTATCCTGTCGTGAAGAGGGGCCATCACATAGAAGCAGCCTCTCACAAATGAAGCAACAGCGAAGATAACAGAACTGAGGGATGAAGGAAGAGAGACATCATTCGAATTCCAACCTGAAGGAAACCTGGTCTTCGGATTTCTCTGTTCTTAAACCAAAACAAAGTTTCTTTGTTGCTTAACCCAGTTTGAGTTGGGTTTCTATCATTTGCAACGTAATAGGGTCATCACCATCATCACCACCACCATCATCGCCGCCGTTTATTAACATATGGGGATAAAGCTTTAAATTTTTTCACTGCTAAAGTCAGCTAGATTCTCCTCAAAGCACAGTGCCATTATTTACTATTAAAGTAATGACATAACACAAGGATTAAAGGACTTAAAGCACTTCAGAGGCACTTCATTCTTATAAATTTCATGTAAAGTAAGTAACGGCCACTATCATTTTATACAGAGGTTTAAGTGGACTCAGTAGCTAGGCAAGGACTAGGACAGTCATTTTGTTTATGGGCAGGAGAGCATGGGAACTTCTAAACTACAGTTATGACAGACTATGATAACACACCTTCCTAATATGCCTTTCACTTGTTTAACAGATGAAGTTAAACCTTATTAAATTATTTTGGTTAATTATATAGAATTTTCTCTAAAATGAGGAAATGGTCATTTGTCTCACACCACATAGACAGGAGATGGTGAGCATCATTTTTTTTTAATTCATTGATTGGGAAAAGACTATTAGGTCATAGCTGCTTATAATCATCTTACACATAAAAGCTGTGGAACATTTATACTGTATACAGTTGACCCTTAAACAACAAGATGATTAATCCACCTATTACTTATCATCGGCTCTCCACATCCAAGGTTCCTCAGCATCCACAGATGCAACCAACCACGGACTGTGGAGTACTGTAGAATTTACAATTGAAAAATATATATAAGGGGACCTGCACCGTTCAAACCCATGTTGTTCAAGGGTCAACTGTAAAATCTCTGAGAAAGATTTACAGACAAGGAAATCAACTGAAAATTCATACATTCTCAATTGTTAAATAAATGTACTCACCTCACTAGCCATTTCAGATGCACGTTTTGCTCTCTGAATATCAAGTACTTCTGAATTAAGTTCCATTCCTTTCCCTTTTATTTCATTTTCCAAATCTTTTTTATATTCCTTCTATGAGACAAGAATATTACTGCTTGAAATTTACTAGGAAACTCTAATTTATATATTGTTTTACATGTTTTCCAGAGACCACAGAAAGAAAATATTTCTAGAAAGGAATGAACCAGATTTCTGAGCATTCATGCTCTTTATTTCCTACAGATACTTCATTTTCTTTTTTAATCATGTTTGAGTGGCTTCCAATATTATCAGTCTTTTTTCTTTCATCCTTTCCTCTCATATATTTTGGTACCATATTGGTGCCATATTTTAAAAAGACATCTTCCCTTTAAATGGTGAGGAAGCTCTTAGGAATGCATGTTTCTTACTAATTATTTGAAGTATTTCTTTGAAAGCTGTCTATAAAATATGAATCATCAAAAGAACATAATTGGAAAAGAATGAAAAATTACAAAATCAAAAGGACTGATATGGCCAAAATTTTTTTTAAGTTTCCGTTTTATTCAAAGATTTGTAAAACCAAATAATTTCCTACAGATTGATAATATATAGTCTGAATTTCGCCCATTTTAATATATTTTAAGTAGATCCAAATGTCTTTACTAATCCTTATATATAACATGGGTTTTTTTGTGTGTGCTAATGAATTTCTTGTCTTCTTACTAATTGAATTATGAAAACAATATATATCTTAATCCAATTCAACTAAGCTGCCTTTATGACTAACTTGTCAGATGAAAGATGAGACTTCCTTTAATGATAAGAAATCATGTTCTAGTTAATTCTAGGATTCATTTGATGTTATTTTCTCTTTGTCCAGTTTAATTAAGTTAGCCCGTACTCTGCTTAACTAATAGCCTACAAGACATTGTAACGACCTGCATGTAATTTTGGAAAGAGCTCTGGAGTCAAATGACCTGGATGAAAGTCAGAGTTCTTTCACTTATTTGGTCATGTGACCTTCAAGAGAGCTTTAAGTAACTGAGCCTTGATTTCCACACAAAATGAAAATAAAAGTACTTGTTCTACCAGTGTCAAGGACAATTGACAAAATCAAATGAAATGAAGTATAAAATGATACTTTGAATACTTTAAATGGCAACAGAAATGCAAAGACCATAAAGAATGAGAAGACAATTTAAAGCTAAATGCTCACACTTTCAAAGGGAAGTCACAATTTCATTAAGTCACTGAGTCTCTTTCTAAAATTAGACATCACTATAACTTAATTAAAAGATTTTTAATCATCGTCTCTAGGCTTTTTTCCTACACTGATGCATACATTCTGAATCAGTAAGTCTAAAATAAGATTCATTCAAAAAGAAAAATAAAAGAGAATGGCGATGGCATGTATATTAAAGTTATTTTTTTTTTTTGGCCACGCCATGTGGGATCTTAGCTCCCTGACTAGGGATCGAACCCAGGCCGCCTGCAATGGAAGCACTGAGTCCTAACCATTGGACCACCAGGGAATTCTTAAGTCATTTATGATTCTCTTTTTTTTTTTTTTTTTTTTTTTAGGTAAGAAGTGAATTTATTTAGAGAGAAACACACTCCACAGACAGAATGTGGGCCATCTCAGAAGGTGAGAAAGGTCTAGAAATAAAATATTTTAAAATTAACATATGTACATTGCTTTTTAAACATAATGCTATTGCACCTTAACAGACCACAGTCTGTTAAGCATAAACATAATTTTAATATACACTGGGAAGCCAAAAAAAAAAAATTGTGACTCGCTTTATTGGGATATTTGCTTTATTGCAGCACCCTGGAACTTCCACAGTATCTCCGAGGTATGCCTGTATAGCCAATCATAATCACATGATGAGAGCAACTGTAAAATGCATCCTCACTTCAGAGATGTTAAAATGTGAAAAAAAAAAGTGCATCTTACAATGGATATAATACAGTAGTTGTAATGTTTTTCCCTTAATGCCTATGGATTTTAAATGGACCTACAGGTCTTATGCCATTTACAGAACCCTTAACAAAGAATTCGGCATAATGAAACCTGATGGGACTACAGATGCTATACCAGGTACTGTACTTCATTTTTACAAAGGATTTGCTCCTGAAAAAAAGGATGTAAACATAGTAGGAACGAGGTAATTAATTTAAAGAGAAATCAACCCCTCCTGTAAAGAGAAAAGTCCATTTTAAAATGGGAATGAACCCCAACCTACATAAAATATAACTTAAATGCACTCTTCTGACATAGCACCATCATCAGGAGGGAGACAATTTCCCAGTCTGGGGAAGTCAGTGATAACGACGTTATACCAAGAAGATCCCCCATCCAAGTCAAGAAGCCCCTTATTCCTCCCTTCATGTAGAAATGATTTTTGTTTGGCAGAACAATTCTTCAAAAACATAAATAATTTCAGTCCTTGGCATGTAATAGAGTTCAATAAATACTGCTCACTCGTGTGAAATAAGGGACTTAAAGATGCCGTGCATATATATGAGCGCGCGCACGCAAAAGGGCAAGAAACCAGTTGTCTCTTATCTTTGAGAAATTTCCAGGTGAGGCACACTAACATTCCTACATGCAGAAAGAAAGCAACTTAATCAAAACACAACCAGAATATAATTATTAAGAGGTAAAATCCACAGACATGCTGGAGTTGAAATATACTACCGTTCATGGTACTTCTGAAATAATTGTAAACAAAATAGTCTGTAGTATCTTACAACTGATTTTAAAAGGGTAGTGAATAAAATCAACTTAGCTTTAGCTTCTACCCAACTGCTTCTGTGATTAATAATACATACCACATTCAAAGTAGTACTAAAGTAAGTCAACTCCAGAAGCCATTAAAATCCTAAAGCATCATGGGGTTATTTGGAATGCGGGGTCGGTAAGACAATGCTTACATTCAAAGGAAAAACCTGTTCTTGAGACACAATACAGTGTATGATGGTTAAGAGCATGGACTCTGGAATCAGGCTATTGGGGTGAAAATCCTGGCTTCACTTTGGGCAAGTTACTCTGTGACTCACTTTCCTTATTTGTAAACTGGGGATAATAATAGTACCTGCCTTATAGGGTTGTGGTGAGGGTTAAATGGATTATTACATCTAAAAGTGCTTAGAAGTCAGCCTGGCATGAGGTAAGCATTACATAAGTGTGACTTATTAGGGAAGACAAGAGTTTGCAAATAAAATAAGGTACTGAAAGAAAAATGAGGGAGACAGGAAAGTGTGGGCTGAACTTGGAATAGTCAGTCTCAAGATTACACACCAGAGTGAAGGCATTGTGAAAAATGCTGCTTCTCTTATTTCTGGCTAAAAACCTGACACTCAAGCTATATAACAGAGTTCTATCATACTATCAATCTCAAGACACTGTCAGGATAGAAGTCTAAAAAGACTTTAAACTTTAAAAGTGTTCTCACTTAAAACACCAGAATCTTTCATATTAGACTGAGGATCAAAATTCATTTTGTCTGGCTCTGCTTCCTATGTGCCACCCCAGATAGAATATAGCAATGGAAGCACTAGCAGTGCTCAAAATAGATCTCACATTGTCATTTGTATGTAAATAAGAAAAAGATTCCCCTTTAAAAAATTCATATAAATAGTGCATATTTTTTAAATGGAAGACAATAATAGCAGGAAGCTGCCACATGATCACCTTCAACTTCAAAAGCTTTTATAGGACCTAGAAGTGAGAAGAGGTAGGGTAGCAAGGACTCTCTTCCATAAATTATATCCCTATTTCAGCCCAGCATATATTACAACAGTGAATCACATTAAATTTCTAAAAGCAGTTAAATGGTAAAGGCCAGTTGGCATTTGCTTATTAAAAAAGTTCATGATGATTCATGTCTGTGTAGGTAATTATACTCCAATTTATTTCACTGGTTTAAGACATTTCTTTCAGGAATAGTTTCTTCAGTTCAAAATTCCGGATGAAATGGAGTTCTCTAACGCTTTCTCTTAATGTAAAGAGAATCTATTTAAACAGGGAATTGAAAGAGCTCCAAGTTACTTAGCAACCATTTAAAAAAAAAAGAAACAAAAACAAAACTTTTAAACTGTGAACATATTTTTAATTGTTAGATTTGAGGGCCTTAATGTTCAACAAATTTAATACACTGTGAGCCAAAATGTACCACTAAGTTTGGGGGTTGGGAGGAAGTCCTGCTGAGTATAAAATGAAAAATGGACATGAATTCCTATGTTCTATATGCTAAACATTATTTTTCCCTACTTAGAACAAAAACCACTTATAAATGTACCATTTATCCAGACTGTCACACATAAGCACCTCATTTCTGATATCAAATGTCATGAGAATGCTGCAGGGACGTTACAGGAAAAAATGGTTCTAATATGTGTTTTTACAATAACTAAATTTGGGAGACTCAAGCTAGCCTCATCCATATTGAAAATATTTTTTTGAAAAACTAACTGCTATAAAGCTGTAAAACTACTTATAGAGCTTCTAAGCTACAACCCAAACACAAAATCAAACTATTTTTCAAGTTTTTCCAGGAAATCTGGGTAATTTCTTCCCTCATCTTTAAATGGAAATGTTAACACATACCTGTTTTTAATGAAAATGGAAAACTCTATTAGTAAAGCTCAAACTGAGGGAAAGAGTAATGGATGAAAAACTCAAACACTGAATTAGAGAATTAGTAGAGAATTGTTTAGTACCTATTTCCTGGGTTATTTCTTTAAATGTCTTTTGTACAATTGTATAGCAATAGTAGGATCATACCTCCTTCAGAAGGCTGGTGATGTACTTTACATGTAAAAACTCTGGAGTCTTGTCTAAATCCATCGATGACCTTCCTTTAATCTCCTTCTCAAAATCCTCTCTGTAAACTTTCTGTTAGATAAGACCATATGATTTTAAATTTAGAAAATATTAGTGACTGTTGAAAAGATAATAGAACAATGGTTCCCGGAACAAAACTGATCTTTTTCATATATAATTCTACCACCTCTGAGTATTTTATTTACAGGAAAATAACTCCAACTTTATCATAAATTTTAGAATTCTACCAAACAAAAGCAGGCTCTTCAAGTACACCGGCTCCCTCTAGGAAAGCATTCTGAGAGGGGCTACTTAACATCTCAGACTCTGTTATTGTTTGACATCAGCCCGTTTCAGGAGGAGAACCAATACAACTGGCTGTTTGACTGGATCATCTGATTGGTTCTCCCAAAAGATAGTGGATCCACCCACTGGAAGAAAATCTAGAGGCATGGAAATCCACTCAAACCAAAGTAGAATGAACGTTTATGTCCTCGTCATCCCTCTCAACTGTTAGTCTTATGTGAATTCAAGGAAGACCATTTCTGGGAATTCCCTGGTGGTTCAATGGTTAAGACTTGGCACTTTCACTGCCGAGGGCTGGGGGGTGGGGGCGGTTGGTGGGGGTCAATCCTTGATCCGGGAACTAAGACCCTACAAGCAAGCCGCGTGGCACGGCCAAGAAAAAAGAAAGGACCATTTCTAAAATGTAATGAAGGCTGGAGGAGATTTTCCTTTAATGATTTTTGCATTGAGAATATTTCTCTACCATCTATGGAGTTGATATGAATCAAGTTACACTGTGAGGAGAATCTTATCTGGAACCTGATAAACTGTTCTTTGGGTAAGAGTTCACGACAAGAAATGAAAGAAGATTGCGGAGGGCCTAAATCCATATCCCCATCTGCCCTTTTGACATTGCCACCCTTTGGTTATTAGGCTCTAAATTCTACATTTGAGCTAGGCGTTTGGAAATCAATGGAAACCCAGGATTCACGACTATAAAAACAGTCTCCCTAAATAACAAAAATATCTATCCATGTGAAATATTTATCAGACAAACAAGGGTCCAGATTTTACCAGCTAAATATTTTATTCAAATTGCAACACAAAGATCATACAAATAAATTCTGCATGAATTTATTCCTATTAATGCAAAATGAAAAGCTATCTCCAGGATCATTATGTACTTATTACAGGGATAGGTAATTGTACACAGAAATTCTCCAAACTGTGAGGGAGGATAAGAGAATATGCTGTCCCCTCCCCTACATTTGAGTTACACATGGTCATTTACCATTTAACAAACAATCCAGGAATAGCCATGAGAAATAGATGTTCTGTAAAAACTAACAGAGCTAATTAAGAAGAAAACATCCTGAATTAAAGGAACTACAGACACACCAAAGAACAATGATGAGAAGTGGTCCTCTTTATGTGGAACTAACTGAGATCATAATTATAAGCTGAATCTAGGGCATTTTGAGGCCAAAAATGACTCTTAAAAATGAAATACAAATATATGTATATTTATTTATTTCATATTTTTCACTTCAAAAGGCCCTTCTCTGAAAAAAAATTTATTTGACAGAAGTAACTCACTAAGGAAGATTGATGATGACTTGAACTCGCCAGTATATGACTAGAAAACAGAAAAAAACACTGAAGTATGCTTTTTGTAGGAGAGCTCTATTTGTGGAACAGAAGACAAAGAACTTCTCAAAGCCAGATTTAGAGATTTCTTCTAGAAAACACACTGGCTAAACCTACATCTGGCATTAGAAGAAAGTGAGAGAAGCTTAATTATAGGCTATAACAAAAAATTAGTGGCTTTTCCTGAGTTCATACTTAGCTTTACCTGTGGGAGGCTCTTAAAGAAGCACATGGTCAAGCTTATCCCTTAGGAATAAGAACCATCTCTTGTATCTACTTCACTGGTCCTGCATTTAAAGACATCTTTCACATCAAACTTTGTCTAAGATTTTTAGATATATTATTTTTCTAGTATAAAAATTATCTGCCAATTTATATAGAATAAATTATAGAGTATAAATCTTTATAGTATAAATGTGGTTCAAAGATATTTTCCATTGGAAGATTTCTTTCTCCTCAAGCCCTGATGAGCAGAAACATAACTGCTGAGCCTAAAAATCTAATAGCCAATGGCTATAATTTAAGGGAAAACATGTCTCAGCCTCTGCAAAGGATAATTCTCCCCTAGTGACAATACCAGAAATCAGAATAGCAAAAATTGAAAGCCAATATTAATGAAAGAACCACACAGTCCCCAACGTAAGTTAATTCCACAGCATATAATAAATGTATAACTACAGTTAAACGTTAAAGCTGATTTACACCTAATGTCAGAAACAGCCAACCAGTGTAGTGTACTTTCTTCCGGACCCACTAAACATTCTGAACCACTCTACTGGCTCCTTTCAATGATAAAACATCAAATTTGCATTAAACAGTTGATAACAAAACAAAGGGACCCACCTCACTCTGCATCTTCTGAGCCTCCTTTGAAGCTTGATATGATGGTGTCTCAACAAATTCAAGCATCGATTTCCCCTTATTTTTCTCATACTCTTCTTTGTACTTAACCTTCATTGAAAAAGAGTATAAAAGGCACATAAAGCTCACAAGCCCTTACACAAATAGAGCAAAGTCAAATAAATACATGTGCAAAACCAATCACCCTATTTTCTAAAATCACATTCTTCTGGCCATTTAGGTTGATGACTGGGTTCTCTGTGGTTAATGATATACAATGAAAGTAAACAGGTAATATATTAAAAAGTTTAAGGGATAAAAATGATTTAGAACTAAATAATATAGTTCTAGGACTTGTATAAGTATTTAGACAGCTGGGATATACAGATATGTATCATATATGTGGGGTTACATATGTATACACACATGTTATACACACAGGTATAGGTACATATATAGAGAGACAAAGAGACAGAGAGGCTGAGACAGAGAAAAAAGGAGAGAGAAAAAAGAGAGAGAGAGAGAGAGAGAGATCCCCGTGATAACTTTGAATGCCTAGCAGTAAATCATGAACAAGAAGAAAAACATAGCTGTGATTCTCTCTTTCTGACAAAGGAAAGACAGTGTTCTTTGGGACTGCTGAATTTTTCCGTAGACTCTGAGTGAAACACACACACAGAGCTTTTATGTGACTTCTTTCAGTTTCACTAAGCATTATTTAATAATATCATAACATGAACTATTTATTTCAGTTACAACCAATCCCCATCTTATTTCGGTTTATAAAATGATCGATATTTTCTATCTCCTAAAAACAAAAACTAGAATTATATTCTGTAAGCTGTCAGAGTGGTCGGCTTTTTTAGCAATATACCTTTTTAAATTAAATTCACAGAAAAGTTTTGATCATGATTCATTTCATTCAGAAATGTATTTTCATTAAAATCCTCAGGTATAATAATTACTTATGAAATTGGTTCTTAAGTTATATTATAATAATAATAATTTTAATGGTAATTAAATCCAAAAGAACCTTTTCAAAACTTAGAACTTCGTGGTGGCAGGAAATATAACAAATTTTTAAATTCCTATTTTTAGGAATACCTTTGTTTTAGAGAAGTATAATACAATGATGGATGAGAGTGTGTGAAGTATAATAACACATTATGTTAGGATAAAATTTCGTGGGGAAAACGAAATAAAAGTAAGAACACAAGAGAAAAACACATACATTTCCAATCCTTAAAGGAGAGCTGGTTTGTATATTTTTTAAATAAATGAAGGTGGATATCAAATCATTATGGAATTTATGTTCCATGGGATCCATTTAAAAGAGTGATGTAAAATTTTATCTTAATAGATGCTGGAAATAACATCTTTTGCAACCATTGAAATTCAGAACCAAAAAAAAGTTATCAACTTTAAAGTGTTCAAAAAAAAAGATATTTTTAAAGATTTCTTTCAGAGAGTACATAGAATTTCATAGTCGAAAGAAAAAACGTAGAATACACTGGTAAGATAGTTTTTCCTTTTTAATACACTTATAATTGAACTGAGAAATTATAATGAACTTTGTGCCTGGAAAATTACTTTTGCAGCTCAAAATGACAAATCAGTACACTATAAAATTGAAATTATGAGATATGATCATCATTTAATTAACTCATATATTGTAAGTTTTAACTTGCGTATAGTAACTATAATATTATGAAATGCCTGCATATGAAACATGGTTCAAGCTTCCCCAGCCCGATAAATATAGAGAGCGTAGTGTTTGAGATTTTTTTCACGATGCACATTCCTTCCAGCAGCTGCACATTCTCGGTCCAGGTGCCCGGCAGTGAGTGTTACAGGGTCTGGGTTGGGGAGGTCTCATACCTGACTCTGGAGCATGGCATTGCCTTTATGGTGCAGGTGTTCCACAGCGTCCGTGTCAAAATGATACATGCCTTTGTTTTCCTCAAAAAGCTTTCTATACTCTCGCTAAAATAGAGAACATGAAAATAAAGTCAGAATAAAAGAGGCCGATGAGAGCAACTAATACTTAGTAATGCAAACTGAAAAATGCAAGCCAACAAGAGCTGCAAAGCTACCACCAGGTTCCCATGGCTGGTTGTACAGATTTCTGACCCTGCGCTAAACCAACAATGCAAGATAGACCAGCTCTAGGTGGTCAATGTGAACAGCATCTAAAACACTCAAGAGAAGCAGAGGACAACTGGCTGTAAACACAATGTAAAAGATATTTGCGACACTGAGGAGTGACAACAGAAAACCCGTGACTTGTGTGAACAGGCAAAGTGGGCAAAATAAAGGCAACTTGTCCTGCCCTTATTCTAGAATAGAAATGTATTTAATTGCATCTACAAGAAGAGAAGGAAAGAAAAGAAGAAAGAACATAGGAACGGAAATCTGGAGTCAGGAAAGAAAAAAAAGTTGTATACAACGGTTCAGCCCTGAGAAAGATTGGGGTTCATAAGGAAAATGAGAGGGTGAGAAATAATTTAACTAATTTTCCTAAAAGGAGAGGGTAGGAGGTGCCTGGAAGAGAAACTGAGGAATCTGGGTATGGTTAGTTGCATTTTTAAGGTGAAGAAACTGGATTAAGACATTATTTAGACATACAGACAAAAAGGTGAATTTGGGGCTTCCCTGGTGGCACAGTGGTTAAGAATCCGCCTGCCAATGCAGGGGACACGGGTTCGAGCCCTGGTCTGGGATGATCCCACATGCGGCAGAGCAACTAAGCCCATGCGCCACAACTACTGAGCCTGCACTCTAGAGCCCACGAGCCACAACTACTGAAACCGGCGCACCTAGAGCCCGTGCTCCTCAACGGGAGAAGCCACCGCAATGAGAAGGCTGCGCACCGCAATGAAGAGTGACCCCCGCTCACCGCAACTAGAGAAAGCCCGTGCACAACGAAGACCCAACGCAGCCAAAACTAAATAAATAAAATAAATATATTTATTAAAAAAAAAAAAAAAGGTGAATTTGGAAGAGACCATAATGGATAAGGATGTCAAATTTGGCAAGTGTAGGACTCTAAATACAACAGGTAGCAATAAGACAAAAATTGCTTCCTGATTTTTATCATTGGAGATTGGACACTTAGTTATTTTGCCTTATTTGGAAGAGACTTTTAGAGGTAAATGGTAACTCTCAAAGACTCACGTCTACAGAGACTTAAGCTAAAGTTTGTTGCTCCTAAGACAATGAGGATTTCAGTGAAAATGGCAGTTTTGTGTAGAGTGGAGGGAGAGGTAAGCAGCATTTGAAAGGGAGCAGGAAAGAGCTCGGACATTTCAGTCTTAGGAGATGCTCCAGTGATCTGAGAGTGAAGCAGGAAGAAGGCCCAGTGCCAGGGATGGGAAGGATGGAAGGTCCAAGTGGCCTACACATGAAAACTGCTTTCCCTCGGGACGCAGCAATGGTCCCCAGAGGCATTTTCAGCCAATTAGGGAACTAAGACATGTGTCTCCCAAAACTCTAACCAGAATACGTTAGGGAGAATAGCACCCCCAGGAAGCTCATGAAAATGTTCACATAGTACATCTTGACGCAAGAGAACAAGTTCTAAATAAATTTTGGCTTCTCTACTAATTTTTTTAAAAAAAGATAATTTCAAAGAATAACAATATACTTAGAGATGTTATAATTTGATTACAAGTTATTTTATAATATATATTTATAAAATAGTTATGAACTGAATGTAACAAGCTAGGATACATTCCATTACTAAGTTAAAATCCAGAACTAATAAAGTCTGGGATAACGGGTATATACTGAGAAAAGGTCAAAAAATACTGTCCCTAACTCAATGATCTATTGTAGTTACAGAGAATTTCAGAAACTCCTATTTTAAAACCAAAACAAAACCACCCTATTTGAACTAAGATCTGCAAAAGAATTACCAATCCTTGCTCTTTCTTATATAATAGTCTCTGTTGCCTCCTAGTGGGAATTATACAGAGTAACACACAATATATATTTTTAATTTATGCAAAGTTATAAAAGAAACTGAAAGCTAATAGAGCTCTATTTTCCAAAGGAAAATGTTCTCTCAAAAATTTCATCAGTATGGCTGTACAAACTCATAAGGCACTAATTTTACTCTACACACTACAATTTTTAAAATTATGATTTATATCAAAGACATTCAGAGGTCTTTAAAAAAACAGCCATTTATAACAAACTGACAACTAATTCTGGCAGAATGTCTGTTTAAGCATTCCCTTACTCAATCTTTTAATAAAATTAAGTTGCCTTTATAAATCAACAAAATCCCAATTCTCTTTACATTAAAATTTAAAAGAAGGCAATTCTGATGTACAATAAATTCGAGCCAGTGTAACATCGTGCAACTTTAATAAGTAGAAACTTCAGAGTAACACCTTTTTTGGCTCAAACGTTCTCTTCCATGAAGTAACCGTTCAGTCACAATTCTATGACTGAACGGGAAAAAAATCTATAATCCAGGCAAAAGCAACCTGAATGAAGGTTTAAACTTTATAAGTGGTATATAAAACAAGTGGAATATACAAATTTGGTGGGTTTTCTCTGTTGAAGAGAAAATAGAAACAATTACTATTATTGCTTTTCACCACTATTATAAAATAAAGGTATATATTTTTTAAAAGAAATACTGCCTATGAGTGGCATGCCTTTTTTCTAGCTACCAAATTTTTGAATTACCACCATGATATTTTTGTTGGCTTATTTACACATGAAACCTTGTGTCCTAAGGAAATTTAACCCAAATAGGGATGAGAAAGAGTCCCAGGTCAAATGCTACTGCAATGATCAAACTGGATGAGCAAAGACTAAACATGAAGAAAGCAGAGGCTCAGAGCACAGAAACATACTGATTTTTAGAAGCATACCTATGAGTTGTGGCAGAAAATGTATAACTGAAACAGAGCCACTCAAGGAACAGAGGCATGTGTGCAGAGGAGGATGGGATAAGCATTGAAATGGCAGGACAGCATGAATTAAGCATCCAGGGACTGAGTCTAATTCTGTGCCTGACAGTCTCCCAACCTTCATCCCTGCTCAACAGACAGGAAAGAATAATGGACTGCTTTTCCTCCAGAGACCAGTGATAATTAATTAATTAATCTCCGTGAATACAAATTATTTACATGCAGATTACATTTCAAGAAGAAAAGAGGATTACAAAGTAATGAACAGAAGTTTCAATACATCAAAGCCAAGTGTAGACATTTTTAACCTGAACTGAAGCTGTTATCCATTATTTAATGGTTTGGGAACCAGGTTTTGACTACAGATTTTTCTCATGCATGACCATGGGTACATCTCTTGAAGATGACTGTTTTCGCTTTTTCACATTCTTTGCCAACATATCAATACTTTGCCATCAAATCTGTGCCTGATCCAAAGCAGATATATGATAAATTTGGATAATTTTTGAGTAATTATTAAAATCGGCATAGAAATAACTTGAGGTCAAATTAGAGTTCATCATCACCGTGGGCCATTCTGAGATGTAGGAAATACAGGCACAGGTGAGCCAGGGTCATCAGGAATGAGAGCCAGTGAAGTCAGGGTTCAGATGCACTGCGTGCTGGAAACAGCATCTCAGAGCTGAGCTCTGATGGAATGGCCCACTTGGCAGTGGACACAGGTATTTTCATCAGGACATGAGGAAATCACCCTCTCCTCCTAGTTGCGTTGAAGAAAACATCGAAACCTTCGTAAGAGTAAAAGTATAGCATCAACACAAACACCCTTGAAATTTATTTTTAAAGATATAATTTAGACTAAGATAACTTTTATGCTACCTACTGAATACCAGACACTCTGCTCTGGCCTGTACAAAATAAAAGATCCCTGACTTAACAGCCTGACCTCCAAGTGGCTTCAATCTACTACAGACAAAGAAAGGGGAAGGAGAAAGACAGAAAGGACACTCGTACAAACACCTGGAAGGGTGGCTGTTCAACAAGAAAGTTTGTATTCCAGAGATATTAAAGAGCTAGCTTTGTAAAGCGACAGCCTGGGTGGGATTTAAGCAAGACACTACTTTGCCTTAAGTTAGTTACTGAGGGAGGAGTGAAGGCCGGGCTCGCCTAAGGAAGCAGGTGCGCTCATGAGCACTGCAGACACATTGGCTCCAGAGAGTCACACACCTACAGTTGTCAACAAACGACCACTTACTCCGCTGAGCATTTTGCTGGCTTTCAAAGCATGGTTTAAAAACAAGTTTGGGAGATCTGAAACTGGATCATGCATATTTTGAATGTCTTTCTTGTAGTTCACCTATGAAAATAACATGGAACAAAATACCATCTAGGAGAAGAAAATATTACGCTTTTGCATTATGGCCATTATTATTTTAAATGCAACAAAGTATTATTTAATGGGAAATTGACAAATGAATTTACAAGGAGCCACTAGATGGTGCTCATTTACTACGGAATGAATAAAAGAAAACTACAGAGACTTGAAAATATTTTGGTAACTCCTTTTGTTTACGTGGTCAGAAAGGGTGATGTTAACAGAATAAAGTAACTTTAACAGAAATTCTGCTTTCAAAAAATAAAGAAAATAGAAACTTTACTCTTTAGAAATTACCACCATCTTTCAATTATATTTTGTGTCTATTTTAGAGCTTCTGGTGGTTTTCATCCTATTACTACATAGAATGTTTCTTTTCTCTTTAATCAGTTGCTTTGGAAACATAATAATATTAGTAACAATAATAATAAAATGTTAATAATAGAAAACATCAGGCTCTTACTGTGTAAGTAAGTAAACAAGTAAAAACTTTTCTGTTTAAACACTTTATATGTATTAAGTAATCTCCACAATCCTAGTAGGTAAATACTTTAAATATCCCCATTTTACAGATGAGGAAACTGAGGCACAAAGATGAAAGCATAATATTAAGTGGTGGAGCAAGATTCAAATCCAGGCAATTGATTCTAAACCTTGAGCTTTCAGTACTGTGCTCTAGGTTCCTTTAAGTATATCCCAACTCTATTTGCTTTACGTTTGTACACACACAAAAATAATCAAATAAGAAAAATAAATCATTATGATATTCCCAAAGGTCCTAAAAGACAGAAACACCTATTTCAATTGCTGGTAACAAAAGCTGGCTAATGAACACAAATTACAATACCTTCTAAACATTAATGAAAATAAAATATACCAAGTCCCAAGGATATGACAGGAGTTGAAAGGTTTAAATGCTTTAACAAAGCAACAGTTCGACAATAGTCAAACTTAATATTTAAAAAGGTACTCTATACATCATTCAATTATAGCAAAGTAATTGATTTTTTTCCATGTTTCTTTTTTTATACTCTTCCTAATTCTAATAAAAAATTAAGACATCTTTTCTTATAAATTGAAACTTTATTTTTTTATTTTTTATTTTTCTGAAACTTTATTTTTAAAGATATGAAATGAAAACAAAACTTACGAAGAGGTATTTCACAGAATTTACATAAGGGATAAGAAAGAAATTGTAAGCCATCTCAAGTACAATTTCTGGAAATTTCCTTATGATAAACTACTATGCCCCAGGTATACTTTACAATATGCACAATTTCATGCAAAATTACATGAGTTAACTATTGTCATAATCACTAATTTATGATACTACACACTACTTTTCTGAAAAACTAATCTATTTCTATTCTTGATCAGCTATAATAGTTTTATTAGCAATACTGTTCCTACTTATTAATTAATTAGTAATCAGTAACCATTAATAGTAAATTACAATATGAAATTTTTCTCAGAAAAGCTTCAGGAAAATATGCTTCAGCTTTTTCTAAAATTATTTGGAAATTACATGATCTTGATTAAGTATCACAAGAACCACACAGCCAAGTCTGACAAAACAAGAATCAAAATATACTGAAAATAATCTTCTGTGAATTACAAGTCATGAGGCAGAAAGTAACTTACATTACTCGCCAGGGCAGTGGCCAGTTGACTTTGCCTAAAAGAAGCACTTTCAAGAGGATTGTAATGATGTTTCTTATCCTTCATTTCATTATCAAATTTTTCTTTGTATTTAACCTTCCATAAAAGAAACAAAAAGGATAAATTAAATAGCACATGTACCTTTAAGCTTTCAAAGTAACATGTCTGATTTTTAATTAGATCAGATAAAAGCTACCTTAAAAATGTATGATAGCAAAAGTTTAAATTCCTGGTATTCCCCCCCCCCCCATAAAGCTTAATTAGGCATAAAGGGTTTTTTTTTTTAATTAAAAAACACCTCTACTTGAACATGGATCATAAATGCAATTAGGCATGAACTCAAAACCTATTAACAAGAATAATATACTAAAATCTGGGGATTTTTAAATGTCAGTTTCCACTTCTGCATTCCTAACATTTATGATCAGTTAGAAATCAAGACCACAAATGTCTTAACATCTACCACATTTAGAAAATGGGTCTTAAATCTCAGAATTTGAATATTAATTTTCCTAAAAGAATTATTCCAAATGCAGGACATAGCTCATACCATGGTTTTTCTCATCATTTCCCATTTGTTCAAAAACTCATTGTTAGGGATTATATTTTCTGAAATATCCTGGGTCTATTTAATGTCATTTTTCATTTCTCTGCTTTAACTCCACAATTGTATTCAGCAGCAGAACCATCTCCAATCTTCACTGTGGATTTTTTTTTTAAGTAGTCTTAGGGCAACCAAAAGAAGGATTATCAACTTATTGTGTAGAACTATATTTTTCTCCATGAATAGAGAAATATGTGAATGTATGTTATGATAACTAATTAGAATATATATACAAATTCTTTACAAAAATAAAACAAAATAGCTAGTCTCATTTCACATCCGCTTTGATTCCTGTAGGCAGGAAAGGATGCATAGATCTTAAAAGCAAAAGTAAGCTCTTTTGTCTTCTTGTAATATTTTTATTATATAATGATTCTTACACTATTTTGTTGTCTTAACAACATTCAGAATGCACCTTTATTCTACATCCTAAGCTCTGCCTTGCAGAAACCTTTACAAAAAAGCAGTTTGGGAATGGCTCATGTTACCTCTTTTAATCTAGTGTGTATTGGGTGATGGTCTCCCTCAGGGACACATGCCGGGTACCTACGAGTGGGAGCTTGTGAAAACCCTGGTGGGAACACATTTGGAAAATATGTCAAGATGGTTCACAGGGAACATTTTCTGTTGCAGTTCCATTTGCTAATAATAACTTTTGATACTCAGTTTACCTTATAAATTCAAGCAAAATCTTGTTTATTCTAATTAACAGGCAAGGTCTCCCTAAAACAAGAAAATCTTTGATTTTTAGAAAATTATTTTATCTTGAAATCAGGGCCAACATCACCAATGGAATAAATTTAGACCTCCTTTACTACTTTCCACAGTAGCTGGCACCAAAGCCAAGATTCTCCCTACCTGGTCCTCCCCTAAACACACAATGCCACTCCCCAGCACTCCTCTGCTGTGGCATTTTTCACAGTATTCTTATCTGTGTTTTTGTCTCTTCTAGGTTTTAGTGCCTGAAAGGTATTCACTTAATGATGAGAGTAGATTCTCTGAACTGACTTACCCTAGAATGGCACTCCCGATTCAGCCAGATTCACCAACACTTTCCACCTACTGAGGAAAACATGCTGCCTGATGCCACAGTGCCGTAAACACTCTTAGCTGGTAGCTGTTTCCATCTAATCAACTGATTCTATGTAACATGGGCTTGCATCATTTCCTGTCAGTTATTCACAGTTCCCAACCTCAGGCACCATGAGTATCTTAGTTATGTATTAGCTAAAAGGCAAAACTTGAGCACAGAGAGCCCATCATACTGTCTTTGTACCCACCCCTGGGGTTCCCAGCACAATTACACTAAGCCCAGAGACAACATGGAAGGACGTGTTACTTGGAAATTAACCTGACACATTCTCATCTGTTATATAACCTGGCAGCATTTACTCTTTCCGAGTAAATGAATAATTTCTGAAAAACAATAATCAATCTACATTGTAATGATTCCTTCCTTCCTCTATTCATTAAACATTGAGCCTGCACTGGGTTCCTACTATGAGTCAGGATGAGTTCCTACCTGAGGTTGGGAATGCTGATATGACCCAGACACACTCCATCAGGCTTGGAGTCAGTAATCTCTTCCAAAAGCAAATCTGATCAAGTCACATACATGCTTAAACTCACTTCTTATTGGGCTTAGCATGAAGACCAGGATCCCAGACATGGCTACAAGGTTCAGTGGGACCTGGCATTCCCAGCTCTCCATTCTCCCCTTTAATTTCTGTCCTCTGGCCATCCTCGTGTTCTGAAGTTCCTTGAACATGCTGCATGCGCCCCTCTCTGGCCTTCCATATGCTGTCCCCTCTGTGTCAGATTAATTTCCAAGTAACACCCCACTCCGTGTTGTGTCTGCTCCTAGTGTAACTGTGCTGAGAACTACAGGGGGTACAAAGGCAGTCTGATGGGCTCTCTGTGCTCAAGGATGATATGACCTATTTTTGCCATTTAGCTAATGCATAACTAAGACACTCACGATGTCTGAGGTTGAAGAATATGAATAATTGAAAGAAAACTTGATGCAAGCCAGCACTGCTCAGCTGGATTAATTGATTAGATTTAAATACTTCAATACAAACAGAACCCTGCATTTTTTCACCTGATGTTTTACAAGACACACTTTTAGTAATACTAACCTATTATTAAAGGTGAGTTTTCCCTGGAAATATAAGATTAGACTATTTTCTAAGTTTTGGACATATTTGAATTATCTGTGTATGTCTGCTCTCCCACTAGACAGTGAGCAAGAATTAGATTTTTATTCATTTTTGTATCCCTAGTGCCTGACACAGTGCTTTGAATGGATTTGGTACTTAATATAGGTTTATTAAAGAAACATATAAATTAAAGAGAAAATGATAAGCAATCAACTCTCTATGAGGACTCAGAAAGAGTCATACCCTGAGGTAGGTGTTGGAACTATATATAATACTTCTCTAATTTCCCAAGTCTGTTCCCCCAACACACACCCCCCACAGTCATTGATAAATTGGTTTGAACGACATCCTATTAGGAAGAAAAAAATGCAAAAGGAAATGAAAAACAATAGATATAAAAATAACATATTGCATCTGTATCATGCTTTATAGTTCCTGCCAGACTTTTACTCATTCATTCATTCATTCAAGAATTATTTATCTAACGCATACTCTACATCACTTACTATGCTGAAGGGTTCTATACTGAAGAGATTTGGGAATCGGGCGGTAACTGTCTTCAAACATTTGCAAAAACAGAAAAATAGCATTTGTTCTACTACAAAAGGTAAAGCTAGTATTGAGAGGTAGAAGTTGCAGCCAACGAGATTTCTGCTGATTATAAGGAAAATGTTCTATCAGCTGAGCTGCCCACCAGCGGAACAGCTTTCCTGTTCTGTTTTCCCCTTCTGCCCTCCCGCTCAAATCACTGCTCCCTACCTCCTCCCAATGTTCACCTGAATAATTTCTACACATCTTGCATCTGCCCAAATGTAACTTCTTTCTGAAAGCCCTCTCTGACCTTCTAAACTATAATATTTACTGCTGATATATTTTTGAAGCACCCCAAATTCACCTGGTCACTCATCACACACTGCTGCAATTATCTGCAAAACTGTCTCTGGTGTTGGTCTTCCCCATTAGACTCTAAGCTTGGTGAAGGCATGGGCTATATCTGTTCTGTTCACCCTTGAAAATCTAACCCCAAGCATAGTGTCTGGCATGTAATATCTGGTTCAGTAACTGTTTTGTTTGAATGAATAAGTGGATGGATTACACTGAGAAGGGATTCTTTCATTGAAAAGCAGGACCAGGTAACTTTCATGGTGTCTCCAAATTTTGCAATAGCCTTGTAATAGATTTTTATGAGAACTTTATTCTTAAAGATTTCTACCACTGCTATGCATTGGGCTACACACCCTAAAATTTGAATTTTAAAATGCTGTCTAACCTTTCCAGGTTATTTCTGTAGCATGAGATTAATTATTTAAAGTATATCTGTCATTCATGTACTTCTAATGAGTTTAATAATAAGCAAAGTGCTGTGAAATTTATCTTATTTTAACCTTCAGAACTCTGTGTGATCTGGTTTAAAAGATACCTAAAGAACAAAAATGCAAGAGTTTCCCTCATTAATTAACCAGAAAGTAAAATAACTGAATTACATAAAAATATATTTACCAGACACTGATACCAACTGTTTCTTATCTTGCTGTAAGGTTTGCACATAAATGAACTAAGAAAATAGCCAAATAGTTTAAACAGGTCCCATCGCTCACCTCCTGACTGGTTCACTCACTAACCTCACATACACACCGAACATTCTATCCTACTTTCAACCCACAGTTCACACATCTGCGTGCCCGCCTGCTCACGCACACTCGCTTCTGCTAAGGGATCAGGGTAATGCTTCCCTTTCATTATAATGGGTGACTCAACCATGGAACAAAGTATCTTCCTTCCAGTTTTAAGACCATTTGAGACAAGAGGAAATAGGTGTTGGGTGACTTTGCTATGGTTTTAAGGCACAGTGTTACCCCTTGTACATAAATCAATCACTGGAAACAAATGAAAAGTTATACCTATGATTGATTTTATTCACATTATGAATATCATATCTAAGAGTTCATGACTACCAACTTTTTAAAAAATATAGGTTAGGTATATGGGATGAAACGCCTAAAAGTTTTAAGAAGAATTTTAACAGACTTCGCAGAACTTTCAGAGGCACACACGGCAAGAAAACACTAGAACTGCTCAATCGCAGTGACGGAACCTAACCTAGTTCCTCATAACTACATCTGAACAGGGCTGCGTTCCAATAGTCAAAGCCTGACGGCCAATCTCAGTAGTTCAAAGCTTTCAGCACGAGGGGTGCTGGGCTTGGTGACATCACCTATGGCTCAGTTTCACAAAGTGCCAGAAAAGCAGAAAAAAAGCAGACCCTGAACGAAAGCTTTTCATCATAGTCATAGAAACATATGCTAGGAAAGAAGTGGAAAATTGGATAAGTGCACTTAATTATCAGTGAAAATGAAAAGTAAACAACAACACAATGCCACATATCCATGGGCATCAATTCCCTCCAATTTTGGATGAAACTGAACTAAGAGCTGTTGAGGAAGAGAGTAAAAACAGATTTTTATGTAGAATTCATCATAAAATCCATGCGTTTAAGTCTGAATTTTACCCAAAATACACTCTGCCCTTATTTTCCTAATAAAATAATACCTTACTGACTTTGAACCAAATGTGAATGATCTAGAGAAATTTGTTTAATCAGTCTCTATGTGTTTCTTGAAAGCCTAATCTGTGCCATTAACGCCATTAAACCCTGTCCCCACAGAGCCTGCTGAGTGATAGTGAATAGATGTTTAAAACACACACATATACATTTATATGACTAATATACATTGTGTTAAGAACTATAAAGAAAAACAGAATAGAGGGGGGAACAGAGCAATATAATTTAAATCAGCAAGTCAAAGACGTGACATTTAAGCCAAAAGTTGGGTGGAAGGAGGTTGGAAGGGAGAGTGCTTGCCCAGAAGGGAGAATGGGAGATTCTCCAAACCAATTAATACCCCTTTACAATTTAAGGACAATACTTATTATTAAATTTTAACATCAATCTAAGTAGTAATGTTTAGGTTTAAAACCCTCTCTTACCAATACATCAAATGCAATTTTAGAAGAAACACTAATCACTATAAATACAAAATTTTCTTTGATATCATAAAACTAAAGGAATTCCATTCATCACATAGACAAATTCCAATTCATAAATTAAGATGATCTATGAATATGAAAACAAAATAACCACTCTTAGAAGAATTTTTTTAAGATGATGACTTCAATAATTACTGCCCTAATATTTGAGATACTTATAAATACACCCATCTCTTTATCTTAGCACATGAGATTTCACTTTCATTTTTCACTGATTTTCTTTTAATTACTTGACCATAATTTTATGTGCCTCCTAGACTTTACAACTACGGGAGCAAAGCTATTGTACAAGTTAACATAGGAAGAGTTTTGTTTCCATTACTTTTTCCGGGTTCAATCCCACAGAGCTCAATTTCCAGGTAAAATGGGAGAATTGTGCCCTCTCGCTTTCTCTTTCTGTCTTTTCATCAGGGGTGTCTTATCTCTCCACACCATGGGCACTGCCCTGTTATCGCCTTCCCTCTCACAATCCGGATGCTCTCTTACTCTTTCTGTTCTGCATCTTGCATCCTGCCCCTAGCTTCCCAGCTTACTGCATTCCTAACTTATTTCCCTTCTTCGTAGCTACTTGCCTTCGTGGGCTCCTATATTCACAATCTCATTAGCTTAGGAGCAAGAGAATACATGATCTCCAAAGTTGTCAATAAAAATAAGAAACTACACTTTCTGCCTTTATTTCTAGTCAACGCACCTGAAAATACAAATGAATATACCAAGTTCATTCCGGAAGTCCTATATATTCATCTGCCCAGTTTTTCCCTTTTCTAATGAGTTTGTACACTGTGAGATCAGCAAAAATGTCATAAAAAAACAAAGATGACAGATAAATAAATGTAACTTGCAAATTACAATCTGCTTAGGCATCTGATAATTCAGTTATTAAATGATTTGAGATTTTTTTTTTTTTTAAAGTCTGCCTAAGAACCCAGGTAGGATCAAATGGTAGGATTTTTGGTGACTGCATTTGAAATGTGAAAATAAAAACTCAAATACTAAAACTTTCTTCTAAGGAGTCTCAAATAAGATTGTGAAGGAATGAATTTAAGACCAGAATCTAAGGGCCAGTCAACTATTTCTGCTTCATTTTGTGCATGAATTCATGTAAAAAATGCAGAGTAGAAAACTATTCTAAATAGCTGCAGTAAAATTATCCCTGGGAAATGATGCAGTGTTTCTATGGGCCAGGCAGTATTTTAAGTTGCTCGCGGTAATTCATTTAATCCTCACAACAACCCTAAGAAGCAGTATTGCTGCCATGCCATTTTACGGGCCAGGAAACTGCAGATGGAGAAATTAAGCCATCTGTCCAAAGTCACTCAGTGAGCCAGCGGCAGGGCCAGGGACTCAGGGTCCAGGTCCACAGCCCATTTTCTGATTACTCAACCAAATTGTACTGCTTTTCTAGAATCTGCCGCTTCTCCTACACAACCGATAGGAACTCTTTGCCCCCAGAAAAGGCTGAACTTGTAAGAAGTCAGAAAATCTAAAGCGATACCGGAAGAGTTGCCAGGTCTGTGCCAATATCCCCTGCTCCTCAATGAGTGTTATTTGGGCTGAGAAGAGCTTGGAGTCACAGCCCTTCTCAGGCCCTCCAAAGCTAAGAACATAGTAGGTCTTCTCATTTTTTCAGATAGTATTTTATGTTCTTCAGTTAGATTTTACAGTTTTCCTCTTTTACATCTCTCCATTTTGAAGTATAATCGAATTAAGACTTTTGCAACTTGAGGAATGGACATTTTTTCAAAGTTGAAAACACTATACATGCATAAAAATTACTGTTTGTTATCATTGACTTTGCAAACGTTACCTTTTTCCATTACAAGAGTTGTTAATTTTTATATAGTCAAGCATGTCTAACTATTATTTTATAGCTTCTGGTTCTCCAGTTTTAAGAAGAACTCTGTTATCCCTATGTGGTATATATAGTCTCTTGGATTTTCTTTTAAGGTTTAAACAGTTTTTTTGGTTTACATTCACATCTTTAATCCATCTGGAATTCATTTTGTAGATGGTTTAAGATTCAGGTCCAATTTTATTTTTACCCAGATGGATGGCCAGTTATGTCAGCACCGTTTATTAACTAATACAACATTTTCCCACTGACTTGAACCAACACTTTTATCAAATATTAAATTCTTATACACATTGGAACCTATTCCAGGATTCCCTAGTCTATCCTACTGATTATTTTATCTCTTACTATATCAATCCCATATTGATTTAATTTCAGTGGTTTTATACTATGTTATGGTAACTCACAGCTTAAGTTCTCCTTCACTGGTCTTCACTTTCATACTTTTAAAGGCTATTCTCAGGCATTTCCTTTCCATTCAAACTCTAAGATCATTTACCCATACTTCAAAAAAACTGTTGGATTCTAATTGAAATTGCATGACATTTATATATTAATTTTGGGGAAATTGAAATTTTTATCTATTGAGACGTTCAGCCAAAAATATGGCATGTCTTTACACTTTTTCAGATCCTTTTTATGATTTCCATGTTCTCTTCATTTACATTACCTCTTTTTTACTTTGTGATTAAAGCATTTAAAAATTGGGAAAATTGCTATTTTTCTTACTAAGTTAAAAGTTCTGTGTATGCGTGTATAGATAGAAATTTAATTATTCTTCTAATCTAATTGATATGACTATTGCTAAATTCCAGAAATGCTAGGAAATGTGACAACATGGCTGAACTCATTGAAAAAGGTTAGAATTTGAGCCAGGAGAAAAGAAAACTTAGTTTTATGCTTAAAATTGGACTTATTTTATCCCTTACTGAAATTTACAATTATTGTAATCCTATCTGACATGGTTCAGAAACATTATCTTTACGTATTCTTGCAATTAAAGACATTACCTAAAGTAAAGTATCTTCCAGTGCTGCTAGAAACAAAATCTCTGAATAAAATCATTGTGGGATCATCACTAGATTCTTACTTGACTGGAAAGTTTAGAAGCTTCCACAGCATGTTCAAAATCTGGTCTTCCAATTACAGCGGGCTCTTTATTCATTACTCCTTGCCCTTTCTTGTATTCAGCCTAAAATGAATAAATAAGAGAATGTTGGATATTTCTACTTTCCAATGAAAAATTACATTGATAATAGCCAAAATAAAATTGACCCTCAGTCCATAAAAAATATTCCTTACAACTCACCAGATACTAAAATGCTGACTGCTAAGAAGAAACTGATTTTATTAAAAAAACTTTTTTGTAGTAAAATAATTACTAAGTTTGAGTCCATGAATCCAGTCATCATCATCATCATTGTGTTTATGTTATCCAGGAGAAATTTCTAGATAATTGAGACCCTGCATTCTGCATACAGATGTCTTCCGGCTTTGTTTAGTCTTAGGAACTGATCTAACCCTGTTTGGTTAACATGAAGTTGAATTTAGTAAATAATTATTGATTTGTTAAGGTGAGCATAGCCTATGTTACTCAAATATTTGGTTCAAGTTAAGTAATCATTTTTAATTAGGATGTAAGGTATGTTTAAGTAAAATGGTATTAACCAAGAAGGATGTCTTAGGGAAGATAAAAACAGCCATGATGTATAGGAAACGTGCATGGGTAAATGCTGACCAAAGAGAACCTGCAAATTAACAGCGACAAGATGGAAACGAGGCCAAGCGAAGTTCTTTGGGACAGGGTGAGAGATAATATGGGACCAGACGAATGACAAACTTGATTCTCAGGCTCAGACATTTGAATGTTATCTCATGCCTGAATAGTATTTATTTTTTAAAAAGCATGACAACAGAGCCATGGTCAAGTCAAGTCTGATCAGTTTCTGCACATATCCAAATAATTTACACAGTGAAATGGATAATTCAGATGAAAAAATTGAGATGTCATTAATTCAGATTGATTAATTTCACTAACTAAATTAACCATCTGACAACCAAAGCCACTTTGTCTCCTGCAAAAATGAGAAATCAATTCTGCTCAAGATAAGAAAGAGAGATTACATTGCTTATGATCTTGGAGATCTGTGTCGCCATCTTGATGTCCGGTCTGTCAAGCTCCGCATTATACATGTGGGTGTCCTGCACATCTTTTCTATAAAAAATCTGATCAAAGAGACAGTTTTGATTGAAAAAACGAAAACAGAAATGAGTAGTTTCATATAGCTGCTAGCCTTAATGTCCATAACATAATTTATCCTTGCCATAATCTTCTAAGAAAGCCACTGACCCTAAGTTTTTTTTTTTTTTAATTTTTATGTGCAACATTTATTTGGATAACTATATTCTCTTTTTACTATGCCAATGCCTCACTAACAGTATTGCATATGAACTGAATTTATACAACATAAAAAATATAATCCCAAGACCTTGGCACAGAACCAATCTTATAAGATTTTACATATACCATCCTTATAAGCATGGCATTCTGTGTAAGTGTATATGTGCATATTCACATACAGAATATCCTCACCAAGGGCGTTAACTTGTCTACCACACAGTCTTGACCCCCAGGGGATACAGGATAAGCTCCAGCACACGAATATGGAAAATCATTTCCTGGGGTGAGGGTATGTGAAACTCTGGAACTCTCCAGCTTTCACCCTCCCAACCACACCTTTCTCTTCCTTTTCTGATTGGACTCTTCAAATGCCCCTTATCTGGGAGGCCTAGTGATGGGTACTGATAGTTTTATTCTAGTAAATATCATTGCAATGACTTGATCCTCCAACAATAAAAGGATTCACATTAAGGAATATTCATCCTCTGAATACACATTAGATACAATCAAACCAAAGTGTGGAAAATAGAGATTTAAAGAGAAAAATATATATAAATTTTGCCAAACGTACTTTAGATGACAGTGGTCATTTACATTAACTTGACTGACAAATGAGAGGAGAGACCAGAAGCCAACTCATATAATCCCTAATGGGCAAACATCTCAGTCTATCTGCTTCTCTATTTCCTGAGATTGGTCATGAGCTGAAGAAATATTTATCTATTTGCCAGATGGAGTTCTATATGGCAAATTCACCAGTGGGTGGCTAGTCAACTTGTCCATTACATTAGATTCTATTAAATTTATAATGCAAAGGGTGTAGTAACAGTCACTTTTAAAACCCATCTTCACTTTTTCAAGATGGAAAAGGTAGAACACAGAAATGTACAACTGAACATCTATACAAAATGCACAATTAATTGCATTTGTACAAAACAAGTATTTCTAATGTTGCCTGCAAGCTTTCTGCAATAGCATCATCTGGGGTACTTATTAAAATTTTTAGATTCCTGAGATCCATCCTCAATCCTCTGTAACAGAATTTTGGTAAATGGGGCCCAAGAATCCACATTTTAATGAATTCTCCAGTTGACCACTATGAATCAGTGCTCTGGATAATATCAATGTATCTTGTTATTTTCCTTTCAACCTTGCAGCGTTAAAAAAAATTTGTACATTTTTATTTCTTTCAAAAATAATATCAGGGGCTTCCCTGGTGGCGCAGTGGTTGAGAATCTGCCTGCCAATGCAGGGGACACGGGTTCGAGCCCTGGTCTGGGAAGATCCCACATGCCGCGGAGCAACTAGGCCCGTGAGCCACAACTACTGAGCCTGCGCGTCTGGAGCCTGTGCTCCGCAACAAGAGAGGCCACCATAGTGAGAGGCCCGCGCACCGCGATGAAGAGTGGCCCCCACTTGCCACAACTAGAGAAAGCCCTCGCACAGAAACGAAGACCCAACACAGCCATAAATAAATAAAATTAAAAAAAAAAAAAATCTCAATCTACTTACAGATATTTCACTTAAAAAAATAATAATGTCAAGTGTACGAAATGATAATGCATTAAAACTTTCATAGGATCCCTAATGTATTATATGATTTTATTTCAATGAAGCATGTATATACACTTCTATTTAAGAGCTTGCACTGGGACTTCCCTGGTCCAGTGGCTAAGGCTCCGCACTCACAATGCAGAGGGCCCAGGTTCAATCAATGGTTAGGGAACCTAGATCCCGCGTGCCACAACTAAGACCTGACGCAGCCAAATAAATTAATTAATTTAAAAGAAAAAAAAGAGCTTGCATTGGCCTCACCACCAACTACTTTTTAAACTATGTTTATAATCATGAACCTGTCTGACAAGTGAACACAGCTTAAATATAATTAGCATAATTTGGCAAGAACATGTTTCCTTCACTACTTGTATTTTCATAGGCTTTACGTTAAGCAATTTTAAGTAGGTTTTGTGCACACCGGTAGCAAGAGAAACAAAAATAATCTGAAAACTGAGTTATTTTGTTGGGTGAGTTTAAAATCGTCAGGGATTTAAAATAAGCCAATTTTGATTGGTTTCAAAAAGCAACACACTCGTCTACAAATGATGGCCAATCAACCTCAGCCTGCACCAAGTTAAACACAAACTGTGTCAACAAAAGCGGGCTCTCAGGTGAAAACAAACCAAAATTATTACCCACCTACAAGACTAACTGTTTCTAAGTTACTACATTCAGATGAAAGCCGTAGGGGGGAATGTCTTTTTGTTTAGAAAAGAATGAGAGTAAAAATGTAAACCCTTACTTTTTGAAAAGAGCTGCAACCTTTCAGAAATCTATGCTTTACATGGGTTGCCTAATTATATGCTATTCAGCCTAATGGCTGCGTGAAGAGAGGTGAACAGCACAAAGGCGGCGGGAGCGGGGCAATGAATAGGGCCCCATCGTCCATGTAAATTGCAAATTAGAGGCCAGCCTACGTGACTCAAAACAAATATTAAGATTGACATGAGCTGCACATTCAAACAAGCAGACACCACAGAGCCACACAGGAGAAAAGCCCAGGAGCCTGGTCTCTACAGATCTCCCAGAATATCAAGGCTTGAGGTTATCCCACAGGAACGGGGGCTTACGCTGAGGGACACTGAGAGCGGCAAGCTCCTGATTTTCGCTACCTGCAAGGATGTCTGAACATTGGAAACAAGGTTACCCGAGCAGATTACTCATCTTCCTCCACCTAACCTGTTACTTAGGGCCAAGGGAAGCTCATCTGACATTTCTCAAATGTCTGCAACATGTGTTTGCTCCCTTCCTCAGGCCGTCACAACTGAGGGAGAATAAAAACGTTACAGTGGAAGAGAGGTTTGTCAGAGGAAGGGCAAAGAAAAAAAAAAAAAAAATATATATATATATATATATACACACACGCACACTACACTCTTTTTTTTCTGAATAATCCAAACCCTAAATGCTCACTGTGTTGGGACGACGACAGATGGGACCCCATTCTCCAGGCACGCTTCTCAAGACGAGATGGTGTTCTATAAAAAACTGTTTTGAATAAGAAGAAAGACAGAGATTCCTGAAAATCTCTGAAAATTCCTGAAAATCAACCCAGGACAGGTGCAGGCCTCAGGGTCAATGACTGATTTTGCCTCATTTTATTTAATGTTTTGTTCCCTATCGTGTCCTCAGAGTAAGAGAATGAAAAAGAAGGCGGAGGGAGAAATGAAAGGGGGAGGGAAGAAAGAGGAGGAGGAGGAAGAGGAGAAATAATAATAATAACAGTAGTAATAATTGTCATTTTAGGCCATTTATTATGTACCAGCTACCATATTAAGGACTTAACATTCACTGTCTCACTCACACATTTCTTAAATGTATGACTATAACGATTTATATCCATTAAACCAAGTTCCCTTTATGACTCTTCTATTTCAAATTTTTTCTTAATTTTAAACTAGTTATTCTCACTAATGAACATTAGAATAATCCTAGTAAGTTCCACATAGGAAACAAACGGAATTTTAATGGGCATTGCACTAAACCCACCAAACAATGTAGGGAAAAATATCTCAACAAGATTTCAGTCTGTTCACAGGAGAAGGTATATTTCTCCATTTCTTTAAATCTTTTATTTTAGCTTTCAGTGAAGTTTCATCCTTATCTTCTATAGGTCCTATACAGGAAAATACAATCATTATCATATTATTATCACTTTTATACATTTATTTTGCACTGAAGATAAACTGCTTTATCTTTTTAGTAGTATATAATATTTTTGCAAAGACTACTTATGGTTTCTTCCTCAGGAGCACCTAGAATTATTATTGTACATGCTTGATCTCTTCCTCCCGCCTTTTTTTTCCCCACTGAATTTACTTCCTTGCCCTTTTCCACATATCTGGATCATTTTCCTAAATTATTCCTTTGTAGTGGACATGTGTTAATTTTTTAAAAATCTGCCTAGCAGCATTATTTATTTGGAAACTGCCCTTCTCTCACTCCACGTGATCTAGCGGGGCCATCAAAAGCAGCCTTCCTGCCTAGTGACAGGAGTGGCCATGTGACAGGCTGTCCAATCAGATACCCCAACCCTTGGGAAACCATGATTAAATCGAGGGCAGACACATAACCAAACAAGGCCAGAGTCATTGATGGATCTGAGGCTGGGGGAAAAAGAACTGCTGTCCTTTCTTCTGGGATCAGGTGCTGTGAGGATGATTTAATTTTGGAAACACCAGCCTTGAGACCACCTAGACAGAGTTTGTCTGCAAGTGAAGTCATACAGAAGCAAGCAGAGCCAAGAGATGGGAAGAGAAGGAGAGTCCTCGTGACACTGTGGAGCCTCTGGAGCCAGTTATGCCTGAAGGTAGCTTGAATTTCCCAGTTACACAAACCAATAAATTCTCGTTTTTCACTTGAGCTAACATGAGACGGATTTCTGTTACTGAACCTAGAAACTCCAAATGCAGCCTCCATTTCATACGTTTTTCTGCAGTGTCAAATCTGTTCTTTATTGCCTCCAATAAAGATTTTAATTTTATCACCTGAAACTAACCCAATATTGTAAATCAACTATAGTTAAACTTTTTTTTAAAGATTTTAATTCTATCAAAATCTGTCATTGAATTTCTTCCTTATCTCACCATGTTCACTTTCTCCCTCAGCTTGTATTTTCATCTCATTTCATTGTCTTTTAATCTCAGCTTATTCTCCCCTTATAATCTTTCTACTTCTGTTTCATAAGGCCACATCTTTTGCACGTGCCAGGCGCTGTTCTAAACACTTTAAACACATTAATTTCTTAAATCCTCACCCCTCCCTTGCTGTGCTCGATTGTCTGTACTCAACTGGGCTCCATCAACACTCCCTCCCAAGGCTAGAACTAGTTATCCAGAATCCCCTTCCTTGTATCGTTAGAACTAGTTATCCAGAATACCCTCCTTGTATCGTTCTCGGTTGGACTTGGTCAATAAGAGGAACTTTCAATTAGATACTGAAAATGGAAGTGAAATGGCTGCCTTTATTCTTCATGTACAGCCAGACACATTGAGCAAAGGATTCCCAGTGACTCTGCAGCAAGCTCTTCATGTTTAGACAACAGTGATTTGAGATTCTTGAATAGGTGAGTTAATAAACTAGAGAAAAGCAAAACCTCCACCATGATGGTCCATACAGTGAAATTCAAGCACTTGGAGATGCAAAGATTGAGAGCTGAGGGATGGCAGGCAGGATGGAAGCCACAGACAGACACCTGTGAGGCTAAGGGCAAGGTAAGCAGACAGACTAAAAGAAATCAAATCCAACTGGCCCCGAACTCATTCATTCCCTTTGCTACTCTGGTGAAGGTTAAAATGATTCTTGGTGAGAAGAAACTAGACAGGATAAGTATGTAGGACAGAAGTAAGTACTGTAAACTGTATTCAGTCATAATCTCAAAACACCAGTTCAGTCAGCCTCAAGAAATTCTTTTGTCATAAACTCTTACATTATAGAAGCCCTCCAAGTGTCATCAAGTAGTCGCACGGACTGGAAATTCTATCTTAATAAGACTTACTTCTGTTTGGGTATGCTGCACGTAAAAAACAACGAAAGCATTAAACTGTAAATATTATTTTTAAAGGAAAATATAAACCTTTGAAATATAAGTAAATGCAGGATCTGATATTCATCAGAAAACAAAATTGCTTTTCAATTTTCTGAACAGTGGAGTAAAATATAGAGCTGTATCTAACAGTTTATCATTACTAGCAATATTATCATTGTTTATAAAAGCATTTTAGAGCGGACAAAAGTTTTCTTATACATGATTTAATTTTATCACCACCACAATCTTGTGAAGAAAGCAGGATAGGTATTACTAACTATTCTGCCTTAGAGATGAACAAAATACTAATATACCTATTTTAATACTAAATTCTAAAAGCGCTGTTATTTTAAGTCATATCACGGAATCACAGAGTCACAAATGTTTTTCCAGTATCATTTAACTGATTTATCCTTAAGATTTCTCTCTGTCTGATGGAATAGAAATTCTGTCTGCTTATTAGGTTTTTTTTTTATATTTACTGGAGTATGATTGCTTTACAATGTTGTGTTAGTTTCTGTTGCACAACAAAGTGAATCATCTATAAGTATACATATATCCCCATATCCCCTCCCTCTTGAGCCTCCCTCCCATCCTATCCCACCCCTCTAGGTCGTCACAAAGCACCAAGCTGATCTCCCTGTGCTATGCAGCAGCTTCCCACCAGCCATCCATTTTACATTTGGTAGTGTATATATGTCAGTGCTACTCTCTCACTTCGTCCCAGCTTACCCTTCACCGCGTGTCCTCAAGTCCATTCCCTACATCTGCGTCTTTATTCCTGCCCTGCCACTAGGCTCATCAGTACCATTTTTCTAGATTCCATATATATGTGTGTTAGTATACGGTATTTGTTTTTCTCTTTCTGACTTACTTCACTCTGTATGACAGACTCTAGGTCCATCCACCTCATTACAAATAACTCAATTTCGTTCCTTTTTATGGCTGAGTAATACTCCATTGTATATATGTGCCACATCTTCTTTATCCACTCGTCTGTCGATGGACATTTAGGTTGCTTTCATGACCTGGCTATTGTAAATAGAGCTGCAATGAACATTGTGGTACATGACTCTTTTTGAATTATGGTTTTCTCAGGGTATATGCCCAGTAGTGGGATTGCTGGGTCATATGGTAGTTCTATTTTTAGTTTTTTAAGGAACCTCCATACTGTTCTCCACAGTGGCTGTCTCAATTTACATTCGCACCAACAGTGCAGGAGGGTTCCCTTTTCTCCACATCCTCTCCAGCATTTATTGTTTGTAGATTTTTTGAGGATGGCCATTCTGACCGGTGTGAGGTGATACCTCTTTGTGGTTTTGATTTGAATTTCTCTAATGATTAGTGATGTTGAGTATCTTTTCATGTGTTTGTTGGCAATCTGTATGTCTTCTTTGGAGAAATGTCTATTTAGGTCTTCTGCCCATTTTTGGATTGGGCTGTTTGTTTTTTCTGATATTGAGCTACATGAGCTGCTTGTATATTTTGGAGATTAATCCTTCGTCAGTTGCTTCGTTTGCAAATATTTTCTCCCATTTGAGGGTTGTCTTTTCGTCTTGTTTATGGTTTCCTTTGCTGTGCAAAAGCTTTTAAGTTTCATTAGGTCCCATTTGTTTATTTTTTATTTTATTTCCATTACTCTAGGAGGTGGGTCAAAAAAGATCTTGCTGTGATTTATGTCAAAGAGTGTTCTGCCTATGTTTTCCTCTAAGAGAAAAGTTTTTATTAATGTTAAGAAAGTACATATATCATTCTTGAAAAGAACATTAAGTCTCTGGTTTCCCCTGCTGGATACTTCTTTCTAATACACATTGAACTGATTACCAATATGGCATTTTGGGAAAGCTTACCACTCTAATTTCATCACAAGTCTATACAGACCACATTATTTATAAAACTTAAAATGGCAGTTTAAAATTTGTTTGACTTACTTTAGAAGTACTGGACTTCATGTCTCTGATAAGATTCATGAAAACTATTAATGTTACTGGGGTTTTCATTTCAAGCCCATCTTTAGGGGAAAGTAACAGGATAGAATATCTCTAGTTCCTCTAATTACATTAGAAAAAATTTGGCAGGGGTACATCCCTGAAGATACAAAAAAATTTAGATTGCCTCTTTTTAATCATTTTTTGACTGCAGTATCAACAAGATAGGTAGTTAACTGGGTTCAGGATCCTTTTGAATATGCCCTTCTGACCTAAATGCTTCTTAATATAAATTTCATATTGATTTGGCCTTTTTAGAAATCTAATCTAGTTTCATTGTTTTGAATTAACTATGATATCACCCTAAACTCTTTTTTTTTTTTAGTATTTTTATTGGAGTATAATTGCTTTACAATGTCGTGTTAGTTTCTGCTGTACCACAAAGTGAATCAGCTATATGTATCACCCTAAACTCTTAAATCACCCTTTAAAACTGAAGAAGGACCAAACAGAACTAATATTTTATGGACTGGCTCTTCTACAGAGCCCTTTACATATCATACCTCATTTATCACTTGCAAGAGCCCTGTGAGATGGGTATCATTGCCCCAACTTTAGATGAAAAAAAAAAACCAGATTTGGAGACATTTGTAACTTGTCCAAGGTCATCCAGGCAACATGTGGCAAAGGAAGCATTATAACCCTGGTTTGACTCCCAATTCCTTTTCTATCATATGTGACAGTGGAGGATATTATGAGAAATAATTTTTTCCTGTTCCATGATCATCGAATTTGGGGGTGAAAGAAGAGACTACTGACCCCAGAATACTCTTCCCCTTGGAACTCTCAGTTATTCAGAGGTGGAAATTCAGTTGGCCAGTCAGAAAGAATCCTCTCCCCCACCCTGCTTATTCACATCTCCAAAGGCATAAGGGACAGTAAGGTTCTGAAAGAAAAATGATTCCATTTGGCCCATTGATGATTGTTCTAATAAAAAGTTTGACCAAAAAGGAGGTAGAAATTAAAAGCTTTTAAATGTAATCATCCCAGTTTCTTGGTTCTCTAACAGATATCAGAAAGCTGACTCGATTTTGGTGGAAACATAAAAAGATAAGCAAAGATGCTGACATGCATTGTTTCTAGGTAAATCAGATGCACATGTGACAACACATTTTATTTTAAATTAAATTAAGTCATTAATAGGCATAGTGCAAAGTGACATTCCGCATCATGAAAAGGTAACCCTATTAGTTAAATTCTCTGCAAATGAGTTTCATTTTACTGAAGTCTTCTGGGAGACATGGTTTTGTCTCTCACAGAGATGCTGCAGCCTCACCTACTGAACCAAGAGACATACTTGCTTTCCTGTGGTTTTCAAGACCCACGTTTAAATTTCATATCTTTGGGACAACAAATGTATTATTCTAAGTGACTTGACTCTAGGGGAATATCAACTACTTCACAGGTAGAATACAAATATCATTCTCCCCTTAAATCTGAGTAAACAGTCTTAAACACTTTCTAAATCCTATTGTATGTACAAACTTTGCATGTAAAGGTTGAGCCAAGCAGGCAGAGGACTGTAAGTAAATACATCCTTCTCCCATAAGTACACAGTATTGAATGGAGGAGAAAGGGGCTTTATACTCTATTCCCTCAATCCCTCAATCAAAGACTTTTTAAAAGAAAAGGCAGAGTTAAAATAATAACCTCAGCTCTATGATAAGGAACTTCCGTATTTGAATTTCATTGAATTTTAGAGTTAGAAAGGGTCTCCCCAGGAGCTGTGTCATGCCAGCCATCTCCCCAGACCAACAGACCACCCTCGAAGCCACGCCATCTATGGGAGTTCAAAGTTTCTTCCGCTCCAAACAGTGGAAGCTCAGGGTCCAGTTTTTCTTTCTCGCAAATGCACTGGATCCATTGATCTGAATTCTATTGATAACCTATTTTGCCCTACATTTTAAAATTTTCATTTAAAATCTTGACCAATAACCAGTGACCTTCCAGAGGGAGGCAGCAGGGTGTAACGGAAAGAGTGGACTAGGGCGTTTGATTCTTTAGTCTCATTTTCTTCATCTGCAAAATGGGAAACAGTACACGGATTTTGCAAGAACTGGAAATGATCAAAGTCTCAGCACAGTCTCTTGTGCGCGGCGGTGCTTGCTAAGCGGTAGTTATTAGGATTATGATAGTCATTCTGTAAGCAGAAGTTCTCATAAAGCCTCCCGGTAAAATGGCCTTGTTGGTAATTACAGACATGTAGCTTCTTCATCTCTTATCAATCTTAACCCATTTTAGAAAAGCACTTTTGGTATCAGCATGTGTTTATACATTTGGATTAAAATGTAAAAGCTCACTCAGCTTTTACTTAAGCATTGACCTATTGCAATTTAATATCAGATAACTGTTGCCACCCTACAAAGAGACACTGCACAGCTGGGGCTCTGGAGGCCCTGAGGCAGCAAAGCACCCTTCAGTAAGGGAACTAAGTGGTGGGGCAGAGCCTGTGTGAGATGACAGAGATGTTTCAGGTACTTTTCAAAGAAAGGGAGTTTTTTAACCCAACGAAGGCAAACACTTTATCTTAACTGATTCTAACCCATAAAGAACCTGACAAACAGTTCCTACATTCCTTCTAGAAAGCAAAGAATTCATGATAATGAGACAAATAAGCTTCCACTGAAATTTCAGGAAGAAATATTCTTCTAGGCCCCCAAGATAGTAGTGGTAATTGAGCAAACACATGAAGGTTTTGATGTACCTGTTACCTTATAGCCAAAGAATAAATGTGTTTTCTATGGGCTTGTTTCCTCTCTCTCTGCTTCTGCTTCTAAGCCGGCCATTACACATCTATTGCTTTCCTACTCCTCTTGGGTCTTAAGTGTGACAATCTGCCCCCCACATGAATTCCAAAAGAAACCACAGTGGGGTACAATCTCACTAGCATCCCAGTTCTGCAATTCTGCACTGTAAACCACGGGAGTAACGCCATCAAGTCAAGGAAGTTCTAGGAATTGCTGTTAAAAACCCAATTTCCCAGGTCTGCAAGTGCCTGACATTTCGAAGGCATTCTACAAGGTTCTAATAACAACTGACAGAATAATTCAGATGTGCTTCTGACTGAACACTGGGACATAAAAATAAAAGAAACTTTGAAGTCCTTTTTGAACAGGAATGTTGTACCATTTAAACTTCAACAACATACCCATTAGCCCTGATGTCAGTTAACTACAATTTTCCAGAAAATCATGAGGAATGGCTTGCTTACGTGACTCTGGTGCTTATTGACCTCCATGGCGTGTTTGATCTCAGGCAGTTCCTTCATGTGGGCATAATCTGAGAATCCTTTGGCAGCATCGTGCTTCTGCTTGTAAGCAATCTTAAGAAAAACACAAATAATTGTTAGTTTCATTTACAGGTGTATGAAATTTCTTACTTCTTAAATTTCAGTGTTCTGTTAGGATTTCATATAGTTGAATACCACCATTAATGGTCAAATTTGCCTAAGCTTCTATAACAAAATGATATACATAATACTTTAATCTTTGTGCTTCTGTTTAGACTCCTAATTCTAACTCTTTGTCATTTATTTCAAAAGGCTTTGTCCACACGCTGAACTCCCCACTCGTATTCATCTAGCTTAAATCTCAGCTATGGTTTTGGGAAATCTTCCACATCCAAGAGGTTTTAGGGTCATAAATGTTCAAGGTTTGACGCTTGGGAAAGCAAATGACAAAACTGGGGAACTGACTGGATGTTTAAAAGTGAAATGTTCATTTTTTAATTGATTGTTATGATTTTATGGAGGCACAGCTATAATAAAATATAAACCTTATTAAAAGCCCTAAAATTTGGGAGAAAATATAACAAAATTCTCACATATGTCAAGCCTTGTTCTCTGTTAAGGAAATAAGCATCATAGCAATGCCACCCATCACCACCATATTAAATCTGTCCCACACAGGGATGGAGAGAAGGCATGAGAATAATCAGAGGTACTTCAGAAGTAGAACTAACCAAACTCAACAGAGTTAGAAAGTAAAGAAGATCCATAAGACAGCAAATTATCCCCTTACTCTCAGTCTAATGCTATATTATCCTATTTATTTCCTTCACAAGTTTAAATTACTCGGTTTAATTTTTGTAAAATTACTTATTTTCTGTCTTCTCTTACTAGAATATAACTGTCTAGTTCACTAAATGCTCAGAACCCAGAATAGTGCCTGACATAAACTGCAATAAATATTTGCTCAGTGAGTGAAGAAATAGGACCCCAGAAAATATTTGAAGAGATTATAGTCGAAAACTTCCCTAACATGGGAAAGGAAATAGCCACCCAAGTCGAGGAAGCGCAGCAACTCCCATACAGGATAAACCCAAGGAGAAACACGCTGAGACACACAGTAATCAAATTGGTAAAAATTAAAGACAAAGAAAAATTATTGAAAGCAGCAAGGGAAAAACAACAAATAACATACAAGGGAACTCCCATAAGGTTAACAGCTGATTTCTCAGCAGAAGCTCTGCAAGCCAGAAGGGAGTGGCATGATATACTTAAAGTGATGTAAAGGAAGAACCTACAACCAAGATTACTCTACCTGGCAAGGATCTCATTCAGATCCGATGGAGAAATCAAAAGCTTTACAGACAAGCAAAAGCTAAGAGAATTCACCACCACGAAACCAGCTCTACAACAAATGCTAAAGGAACTTCTCTAAGTGGGAAACACAAGAGAAGAAAAAGGACCTACAAAAACAAACCCAAAACAATTAAGAAAATGATCATAAGAACATACATATCAATAATTACCTTAAACGTGAATGGATTAAATGCTCCAACCAAAAGACACAGGCATGCTGAATGGATACAAAAACAAGACCCATATATATGCTGTCTACAAGAGACCCGCTTCAGACCTAGGGACACATACAGACTGAAAGTGAGGGGATGGAAAAAGATATTCCATGCAAATGGAAATCAAAAGAAAGCTGGAGTAGCTATACTCATATCAGATAAAATAGACTTTAAAATAAAGAATGTTACAAGAGACAAGGAAGGACACTACATAGTGATCAAGGGATCAACCCAAGAAGAAGATATAACAATTATAAATATATATGCACCCAACATAGGAGCACCTCAATACATAAGGCAACTGCTAACAGCTCTAAAAGAGGAAGTCGACAGTAACACAATAATAGTGGGGGACTTTAACACCTCACTTACACCAATGGACAGATCATCCAAAATGAAAATAAATAAGGAACAGAAGCTTTAAATGACACAATAGACCAGATAGATTTAATTGATATTTATAGGACATTCCATCCAAAAACAGCAGATTACACTTTCTTCTCAAGTGCGCATGGAACATTCTCCAGGATAGATCACATCTTGGGTCACAAATCAAGCCTCAGTAAATTTAAGAAAACTGAAATCATATCAAGCATCTTTTCTGACCAGAACGCTATGAGATTAGAAATGAATTACAGGGAAAAAAACGTAAAAAACACAAACACATGGAGGCTAAACGATACGTTACTAAATAACCAAGAGATCACTGAAGAAATCAAAGAGGAAATCAAAAAATACCTAGAGACAAATGACACCGAAAACACGATGATCCAAAACCTATGGGATGCAGCAAAAGCAGTTCTAAGAGGAAAGTTTATAGCTATACAAGCCTACCTCAAGAAACAAGAAAAATCTCAAATAAACAATCTAACCTTACACCTAAAGGAACTAGAGAAAGAAGAACAAACAAAACCCAAAGTTAGCAGAAGGAAAGAAATCATAAAGCTCAGAGCAGAAATAAATGAAATAGAAACAAAGAAAACAATAGCAAAGATCAATAAAACTAAAAGCTGGTTCTTTGAGAAGATAAACAAAATTGATAAACCATTAGCAAGACTCATCAAGAAAAAGAGGGAGAGGACTCAAATCAATAAAATTAGAAATGAAAAAGGAGAAGTTACAACAGACAACGCAGAAATACAAAGCATCCTAAGAGACTACTGCAAGCAACTCTATGCCAATAAAATGGACAACCTGGAAGAAATGGACAAATTCTTAGAAAGGTATAACCTTCCAAGACTGAACCAGGAAGAAATAGAAAATATGAACAGACCAATCATAAGTAATGAAATTGAAACTGTGATTAAAAATCTTCCAACAAACAAAAGTCCAGGACCAGATGGCTTCACAGGCGAATTCTATCAAACATTTAGAGAAGAGCTAACACCCATCCTTCTCAAACTCTTCCAAAAAATTGCAGAGGAAGGAACACTCCCAAACTCATTCTATGAGGCCACCATCACCCTGATACCAAAACCAGAAAAAGATACTACAAAAAAAGAAAATTACAGACCAATATCACTGATGAATATAGATGCAAAAATCCTCAACAAAATACTGGCAAACAGAATCCAACAACACATTAAAAGGATCATACACCATGATCAAGTGGGATTTATCCCAGGGATGCAAGGATTCTTCAATATACGCAAGTCAATCAATGTGATACACCATATTAACAAATTGAAGAATAAAAACCATATGATCGGGCTTTCCTGGTGGCGCAGTGGTTGAGAATCTGCCTGCCAATGCAGGGGACACGGGTTCGAGCCCTGGTCTGGGAAGATCCCACATGCCGCGGAGCAACTGGGCCCGTGAGCCACAATTACTGAGCCTGCGCATCTGGAGCCTGTGCTCCGCAGCGGGAGAGGCCGCGATAGTGAGAGGCCCGCGCATCGTGATGAAGAGTGGCCCCCGCTTGCCACAACTAGAGAAAGCCCTTGCACAGAAACGAAGACCCAACACAGCCATAAATAAATAAATAAATAAAAACATCTGATTGTCTTAAAAAAAAAACCAAAACAAAAAACCTTAACCTCATTTCATTTAAAAAAAAAAAAAAATATGATCATCTCAATAGATGCAGAAAAAGCTTCTGACAAAATTCAACACCCATTTATGATAAAAACTCTCCAGAAAGTGGGCATAGAGGGAACCTACCTCAACATAATAAAGGCCATCATACAACAAACCCACAGCAAACATCATTCTCAATGGTGAAAAACTGAAAGCATTTCCTCTAAGATCAGGAACAAGACAAGGATGTCCACTCTCACCACAATTATTCAACATAGTTTTGGAAGTCCTAGCCACGGCAATCAGAGAAGAAAAAGAAATAAACGGAATACAAATTGGAAAAGAAGAAGTAAAACTGTCATTGTTTGCAGATGACATGATACTATACATAGAGAATCCGAAAGATGCCACCAGAAAACTACTAGAGCTAATCAATGAATTTGGTAAAGTTGCAGGATACAAAATTAATGCACAAAAATCTCTTGCATTCCTATACACTAATGATGAAAAATCTGAAAGAGAAATTAAGGAAACACTCCCATTTACCACTGCAACAAAAAGAATAAAATACCTCGGAATAAACCTACCTAGGGAGACAAAAGACCTGTATGCAGAAAACTATAAGACACTGATGAAAGAAATTAAAGATGATACCAACAGATGGAGAGATACCATGTTCTTGGATTGGAAGAATCAATACTGTGAAAATGACTATACTACCCAAAGCAATCTACAGATGCAATGCAATCCTTATCAAATTACCAATGGCATTTTTTACAGAACTAGAACAAAAAATCTTAAAATTTGTATGGAGACACAGAAGACCCCAAATAGCCAAAGCAGTCTTGAGGGAAAAAAACGGAGCTGGAGGAATCAGACTCCCTGACTTCAGACTATACTACAAAGCTACAGTAATCAAGACAATATGGTACAGGCACAAAAACAGAAACATAGATCAATGGAACAAGATAGAAAGCCCAGAGATAAACCCACGCACCTATGGTCAACTAATCTATGACAAAGGAGGCAAGGATATACAATGGAGAAAAGACAGTCTCTTCAATAAGTGGTGCTGGGAAAACTGGACAGCTACATGTAAAAGAATGAAATTAGAACACTCCCTAACACCATACACAAAAATAAACTCAAAATGGATTTGAGACCTAAATGTAAGACCGGACACTATAAAACTCTTAGAGGAAAACATAGGAAGAACACTCTTTGACATAAATCACAGCAAGATCTTTTTTGATCCACCTCCTAGAGTAATGGAAATAAAAACAAAAATAAACAAATAGGACTTAATGAAACTTCGAAGCTTTTGCACAGCAAAGGAAACCATAAACAAGACGAAAAGACAACTCTCAGAATGGGAGAAAACATTTGCAAACGGATCAATGGACAAAGGATTAATCTCCAAAGTATATAAACAGCTCATGCAGCTCAATATTAAAGAAACAAACAACCCAATCCAAAAATGGGCAGAAGACCTAAATAGACATTTTCCCAAAGAAGACATACAGATGTCCCAGAAGCACATGAAAAGCTGCTCAACATCACTAATCATTAGAGAAATGTAAATCAAAACTACAATGAGGTACCACCTCACACCAGTTACAATGGGCATCATCAGAAAATCTACAAACAACAAATGCTGGAGAGGGTGTGGAGAAAAGGGAACCCTCTTGCACTGTTGGTGGGAATGTAAATTGATACAGCCACTATGGAGAACAGTATGGAGGTTCCTTAAAAAACTAAAAATAGAATTACCATATGATCCAGCAATCCCACTACTGGGCATATACCCAGAGAAAACCATAATTCAAAAAGACACATGCACCCCAATGTTCATTGCAGCACTATTTACAATAGCCAGGTCATGGAAGCAACCTAAATGCCCATCGACAGATGAATGGATGAAGAAGATATGGTACATATATACAATGGAATATTACTCAGCCATAAAAAGGAACGAAATTGGGTCATTTGTTGAGACGTGGATGGATCTAGAGATTGTCATACAGTGAAGTAAGTCAGAAAGAGAAAAACAAATATCGTATATTAACGCATGTATGTGGAACCTAGAAAAATGGTACAGATGAACCGGTTTGTAGGGCAGAAGTTGAGACACAGATGTAGAGAACAAACGTATGGACACCAAGGGGGGAAAGCCGCGGGTCGGTGGGGATGGTGGTGTGATGAATTGGGCGATTGGGATTGACATGTATACACTGACGTGTATAAAATTGATGACCAATAAGAACCTACTGTATAAAAAAGTAAATAAAAAGAAGTATAACTAAATGGATGAGAATAAAACAAGAATAAATTAATGAATTATTTTTAAATTAATTTAAAATATATATATTAAAAGTTTAATAATAAGATATTAAATGGAACTGGAATTACTTGGCACAGAATAAAGGTAACTTAAAAAAGAAAAACCAGAACAGTGGTCACCAAGAACAAAACAAGATCTAATTTTTAATGAAAGAATACAGTTACACTTAAGGAAAAACTTTTTACCAACATGAGCTCCTTGAGAGCTGTGTCCGTATCTTACATATCTTTTAATATCCTGTGCCAGTCATACTGAATGACAGAACAGAAACGCAATAAATGTTTAGTGAATGAATGAGTAAATGAGTTTATTAAACATTCTCAAGAGCTTAAACTCCTTGTAGGCTTTAATAAGTAGAATTAACCACCCACTTAACTTAGATAATATACTTGTCTAAAGGATTAAAGTGATAATTACAAAAATAATTTTTTTAAGTAAAAGCATCCGATCCTACCAAAAAAAAGGGAAAGTCATCTAGTACAAGTATCAATGTTCAAATCCCTTCTCTGGCTTCCCCTACCGAGTTTTTCTTGAAAACTTCCAGTGAAAGAGAACTCAACCTGGGTATCACAGTCTTTAAATTTTGAAGATTCTGATACAAAGTTCCTCCTTTAATGAAACTTAAGTCTATCTCCCCAGAGCTGCATCCATTTGGCCATAAGGGAAGAATCTGGTTCACAGGACAGAACTCCAAACGTGGGAACACAGCTGTCAGTGGCTTCCATTCCCTGGACCTGTCTGCATAGATTAAGGTACTGAACCCCTGTACACTCTAAACGCTCTCCAAATTACAATTCCAACTTTTCCACCTCTTTCTTAAGGTGTCCACAATATCACAGATATGGCCTGACCTATCCTAATTAGAATTGTTCAGTTTAATCTAGGTTATCGTCTCAAATGTGCTATATGCTATTAACACATCCATGGATCACACCATTTTCCTTTTGATTACTGTGTTGAGACTTCTGTCAGCTAATGCCCCTAAGTTTTGTTCACTCCTGCTCAGCCCTGTTCCCACATCTGGTTGATTATTAGGCCTCGCATACAGCACCTCACATTATTCCAGGGATAATTCATCTTGCTAGAGTCTGTCCGTTGATTTAATCCATCAGGATATCTAATTCTGATGAACATATCTTTTACATTTTCACCAATTAATTATGTTAAACAGGAAACCCATTAAGAACCTCCATTCAGACTGAGAAAGTCCATTATCTCAGTTTCATTACATTATATATTATAACTTGTGGGGAGGAAGGAGGAGTTTAGTGAGTGGCCAAGTCTCTTAAGCCAAGAAACAACTTCTATGAGATCTGTTATAAGGAAAAAAACACTAGCACATGGCTGTCTCCTTTTTGCTGGATGCCTGGTTAATTTTGCGTTTTTGACTATGGTACTTGTGAACTTACAAACATAACCAATGCAGCTGATCATTTTGTGGGTTATCATAGAAGTGGTGAGTCATCAAGCACAATTTTAAAAAGCACTCTTTCTTAAAAAGGCTATGTAATTTTCTACTTGCAGCATTAAAATAGTCATTTCATTTATAGCTGCTGCTAAGCACCACTTTAGAATTAAGATTACATCAAATTGGAGGCAGCTGAACTTTATCATATTAATTTTTGTCCTTAAAATAGCTAACGGAAAATTATGTCACACTAATAAATTTTCTGATAAATTTGATTTCTTAGGATTTGTCATTATTGTGTGGCATTTCCCTAGATTAATACTTTTTTCCAACCTTGTGAATTAAGGTTGCTATGGCACTAGATGCCTAACTAGTGGAAGATACTTGCAGTAGTCTTATATAAATTATACGTAAATATGTTTATGCAAATAATATACACATTTATGTTTATATTTCATCTTATATGTTTATATCTCATATATACATATATTTCTGATTTACAGTATATTTCATAACTACTCTATAGGTAAATGTACTTTTAATCCCATTACACAGGCAGCCCTGAAGCTCCTGAAACAGGACCTTGTGGCCACTGTAGATAAAAACATAAGCTCTCATAAATCTCCTCAGTTCAGATGCCTGAGTAGCCTGTATCACTTCTGTGATAAGGGATTATTTAGTCTCTGCTTGAGACAGCCCTGGTGAGAAGGGTCATAGCACTTCATGGCACAGCCCATCCATTTCCAGAAGATTTCTTTGTGATCTTTGCTTGTAAAATTTTTAATGAGAGTTATCTAACAAAATGGCTTCCTAAAATCTCCACATCTGTCTCTCTCTCTTTTTTTTAAGGCGTTTCTTCCTATCAGCCGTTTTCTACAAGGAGTATTAACCTAGCTAACTTCACCTCATCACTCTAGTTTGAAAGTAAGCATCTGAGAATGTTTGCAAATTGATTTTAAGATAGTATTTTGTTCCAGTGTCAAAAGTTTAGGATACTTTTCAATAGAAGTTGGAACACAGTTAAATTTTAGTATTTGCCTAATACTAATACCCTAATTCAGGTTGCCACAAATCTGATACTATTTGGACACAGTAAAAGGTTAGTTCTATAATTATCATAGACACTATCAAATAGTTCTACTTTCTTGCCTGTCTTATTAGGCAATTGAGAATTGCAATTTTAACAATAATAAAATAGATTTATGTAAATCTAAAGAAATGTTATTACAATTACATAAATCTTTGAAATAGATACCTTCTTCGGAATCCAGGTTTTTCCTTTCAAACAAGTTCAGGGACTAATTATAACACTGGGCAGTGCTGCTCCTTGAGAGCACACATGTCTTTCCTAGGGTGCATATTCTAATGTAAGTGATAACCTATTCTGGAAAAAAAGAGATAGATTCCAAAATATACAATATGGATTATTTTGCATGTTAAGTTCTATGTGCACATATTTATGTACTGTAGATGTGTTTATGCCATAAAAATTTGAGAAAAGTTGTGCCCTTCCAAAGCAATTAGAATGTAAATATCTGAAAATCTTACCTTCCCAAGTATAAAAATAAGAAAAGATTGTTTCTTTTCTTTATCACGTAATTGTTGCTTATTATTATTATTATTGCGTAAATGTTGTCAAATATCAAGTGTTGTAATTGCTTGCTTTATAAAGTAGTCCATGTGATCAGCAAGTGGCTGGGTTACCAGGTGTTGGCAGGAAAAAAAGGGGGCATATTAGTCATGGTCAGCCACGCAGAACCCTGACATATATTTTTAGCCTCATGTGCACAGCTGAGATTAGCTTACTGCCAAGCTGGGTACATAGTGGACATTTAAGTTTGTGATAATGAAGTACTTAAAGATATTCTGCAAAGGATAACTATACTTGGTATTGTTCAAGAGTAATCTATTTTCAGACTATTTTAAAATTATCTAGGTATCCTCTACTTAAAAGTAAAAAGATTCTGAAAAAAGAAGTAACTTGTTTAATAAGAAAAAGAGGGATAGAAATAGTAAAAAGAGGTGGTAAGGGGTACAGTTAAGAACCCAGACTCTGGAGCCAATCTATCCATGTTCATGTGCTGGCTCTGCCATGTATTAGCTGTGTGACCTTGGGCAAGTTACCTAACCTCTCTGTGCTTCACTTTCTACATCTCCAAAATGAGGATATCTCATGCAGCTGTGAGGATTAAAAGATATAAATATATGTGAAATGCATAGAACAGTACCTGACACATAGTAAGCATTTCTTTGTATTTATTATTATTAACCAAAAATGTAGCATGAAAAATATAAACTATGTAAAAGGAAACATCTCCTTAGAAAGGAAATCAATAAATTGAACAAAAATCCATTTTACAAGTATTTACTGAATCCTCCCTGTGTTCCAGGGACTGTTCTAAGTACAGAGGTGGAGCAGGGAACAAGACAGATAAGGTCCCTGCTCTCTTAGGGATTAATAAAGTAACCAAAAAAAAAAAAAAAAAAATCAGATCGTGCTATGAAGAAAACAAAGCAATAATAGGAGTGAGAAAGAGGCGAAATATTCTGCTTTGAAATTCTGTTTTAAGAAACACAATAGATTAAATGCATTAAGGATTCCTTCTGTGTTGATGTACTATAAAGGGAAAATTACTCCTAAACTCTTGTGGATTCAAAATGAGTTTACATGATGACAGTTCTTAAGTTCATCTGCAACTTGCAATCACTAAAATGGCCATTTCCGCCTGATGGAGGCTCTTTTTTGGTAGCCTGAGATATTCTACCAAGTGAAAAACACCATCCATGGAAAAGAAATTCAGGAACCACTTGTCTAATTGATGGAGCACAGATCTGTGGATCCTGAATTTAACCATTAATTCTTTATGCAACTTTTAATAAGCTACTGGAATGTTCTCCACTTAAAGATCATAGTTAAAGACTAGTTTAATATTTGCTATAAGATTGTAATCTAAGTAAACTGTCAAAATAAGATTCAAATTTGCTCTATTAGTAGTGGTGAATGGGACTAGGAAAAACAGCATCATGTAACTGACATGCTGGCAGGTCCTTGTCATTATCTGTGATTCCACCAGCGACAGCTGACAGCACACGCATCAGTCACTTCCAACTTTTCACTCCGTATTTAATATCTAAGACAAACAACTCTTTTTAAAATGCTAAACAATTGGTACTAGGTATATGTTTGGTCTACATAATTGTATAATAATTCAGGAAAACCACACCTCACTCTGTAGCTGTGTAACTTCTCTTGCAAAGACACTGTCAATTGTGGCTGGCATCTGCTTGTAAAGAGAATTGGAAAGGTCCGCCTTAATGGTGCCTTTGTATTTTGCCTGGGTGGGGAGAAAGAAAAGGGAAAAAATATTTCTTACCTTTTTTATTGTGAATATTGAAAGAGAATAAAAAAGTACTTTCTTCAGAAACAGAATCAGTTAAAAAATATAAAGTCCATTTTAATCTTAGATACTGAACCTGATGAACATATTTGAAGAAAGATAAAGAAATCCAATTTATCATGGTAAAACCTTTAAATGAAGCATGCAAGAAAATAACGACTGGGAGAGGGGGGTTGAGTGATGGGGGAAATGGGTGAAAGGAGTTAAGAGGTACAAAGTTCCAGTCATAAAATAAATACATGGGGACATAAGGTCCAGCATGGTGACTATAGTTAATAACACTGTACTGCACATTTGAAAGTTGCTAGGAGAGTAGATATTAAAAGTTCTCATCACAAGGGAAAAAAAAGAAATAAGATGTGTGACTCTGTGTGGTGACAGACATTGTTGTGATCCTTTCAGAATGCATACAAGTATCGAATCATGTACACTGTGCACCTGAAACTAATAAAATGTTAAATGTCAATTATACCGCAAATTAAAAATCTTAAATCAATTTGGTAAAAAATAATAATGACTATTTTTCTGTCTAAACCCATGCACATTTCTCAAAGTAAATCTATTTGTGTGTATTGACAATTTCATGTTTGATCAGCAAAGAAACATATGAGAACATTGAGACATTTAAATCGTTCCAGAAAACACAAGTCATTAGAATTTACAGTCTAGAACCTGAATGCAAAGGACAACATTCCTTTATTCAAGTCCTCTTAACTCCTTCCACCACAATGGCGGGGTGCAGGGGGTACTTTTTTGCTGTTTGTGCACCTTCCCACGTGCAATCTGCACTGTCTCTAAGTGATCTCAATCATTACTCATAAAGAGAGACACTCATTCACTATTTACTCTGGGGAACATTAAGTTCAAAGGAACATAACAGATTGCCCTCTTCCTTTTCTCTGTGCAGGAGAACTAATAGCTAACACAAATAAACAAAACCGTGGTTTTCCCCACTCTGTCCACAGGTCCCTGCTGTGGAGCTAGATTTGAGTGCTGATTTATTGAGCATATAGCCTGTGTAAGCCTTGCGTTCCCGTAACTCTTTGGATTTGGGTACTTAAAATTTACCAATTTTCTTCAAAATGTTTTCATGTTGACAGAAATAATCCCAAGAATATCATGTTGATCTTTTTCCAACATAACTTACGAAACACTAGAGGTCATTCATTTACAACGCTATCTAATCATCTTCCTTTCAAGTTTATCTCTTTGAAATGATATATTCACAGAAACCAGCAGTGCCTCATCACAGAAATCACTGTTAACATTGTGCTTTATAAGACAACGTAAGTTGCAGTTCTAAATGCTCTCAGAAAAAGACTCTATGATATTTCAGCTGGAAAATGAATGTAGTGTATTTCTCACTCTATGGTTTCATAACAGGTATCTCTGTTGAACTGATCCTACTCAAAAATAGTTCAAATTGATTTAAAGTTACTTACCAAAGGTACCACACTTTATGGAATCTGCTGGTTTCACTTATTTTCAAAATTATATTGAATCATTTATATCTAATAAGTCTGTTAAGAAATAAAATAATGGAACTTCTAAAACTCTTTTGCCAATACTTTCTATTGAATAAAAATATCCCTTTTTAAGAGTAATTTTATGTATATAAGAAAGGGTTAGAGTCAAAATAGACATATAATAAAATACATCAACCATAAATAATAAAACTTATCAGTTTACATGAGTTAATTGACATGGTGCACAGAATTATGTAATTATACAGATATTACCAACATTCAGTGGTGTTATCAAAAATATTATTGTCTAACTTTCATGCACAGACTTTTACTTACATAAATAGAAAAAGAAAATGCAAGCCATTTTGCAAGTTTTGATACCTTACCTCAGAAATAAAAGCGCCAATATGTTTTACATGTTTTAGCATAGGCGTGTCAGTCACAAATGTACACTTGTCTTTAGACTTTTTATACTCTTCTTTATAATGGATCTAAAAGAATATTTTACATAAGAAGAGAAAGAAAAACAATTTTAATGCTCCTTTTTTGAACAGAAGAATTAACTTGAGAAAATCTGTTTTCTGAAGTAAATACTCCAATGTGGAAGGATGCTCAAAACAAGCCAAATCAAATAAACTGATATCCAGCCCGGAACAGCAAAGGTGATGAGGCAAAGGAGGGAAAAGGCTGCTCTTTACATAAGCCAGGGTCTAGGTATCATCCAGGATCATGTGTGTTGGCTAATGAGAACCTACTGTATAGCACAGGGAACTCTCTCAATGCTGTGGTGACCTAAATGGGAAGGAAATCCAAAAAAGAGGGGATAGATGTATACGTACAACTGAGTCACTTTGCTGTACAGCAGAAACTAACACAACATTGTAAAGCAACTATACTCCAATAAAAATTAATTAAAAAATAAAGTAAAAAAAAAAAAAAAACAACCAAACCAACCAACCAACCAAAAAAAGGATCATGTGTGTTGGCTAATGAGAACCTACTGTATAGCACAGGGAACTCTCTCAATGCTGTGGTGACCTAAATGGGAAGGAAATCCAAAAAAGAGGGGATAGATGTATACGTACAACTGAGTCACTTTGCTGTACAGCAGAAACTAACACAACATTGTAAAGCAACTATACTCCAATAAAAATTAATTAAAAAATAAAGTAAAAAAAAAACAACCACCAAACAAACAAACAAACCAAAAAAAGGATCATGTGTGTTGGACCCACAGTAACTGTGGGTCCTGTTTGCCCAGCTTGTTCAGCATGATTATTAAACGTTCTCCATTTCACTCGTACAACTGTCCTAGTTTATTGTTACTTTTAAGCCACAGACCCTAACAGGTAAGCGTGCAGTCAAACAGAAACATAGCTGCCTACCTCTAGGTTTAAAACAAGGCATCATCAAGACAGATGTAACCAATTAAGAAGAGGCAGAAATTAAACAAATGGAGAATACTTCTAGCATCATTAGCTAGACATGCTGGCTTAGAGGAAGGGGTCTAAATTGTGGCCACAATGGGCTTCCTGTTACTAATTAATTATGCTCAAATCAAACTTACCCAATTTATGAGCACCCACAGGCCTCCCCAACCTCCTCCCCACCCCCAAGCATAGAACCCACCCAGAAAGCCTGCCACCTGGTGGAGATCATTGCAGAATGCCCCCTGTGGTGGGCAGGCAGAGGAGCAAGGCAAAGTCCAGAGAGGCTTAGCTGGGCAATGCTCATTTCTTCTCTCCAACTCACTAGTGAAAGGAGTCACTCCTTTCCCCCTGGGGAGAGGCCAGAATTAATCTGGGGGAAGATCCCACACGGACACATGAACCAAAAAGAGGTCAGGAACTATGGAGAGGGACCTAAAATAATCCCACTGTCACACTAACTGCCATCCAATCTAAAAACTGAGCAGGCAAAACGTACGACTAGTTGAGAGGATGAAGGTAATTTGCTAAAAGCTGTATCACCCTGTAAAAAAGTCATGTTTATCTACCCAAAACTATAAATACTTAGGCCAAAAAAAATGTCCTAGTTCAGATGATAAATTACATGGTCTCCCTAATTACAGCCTAAAAGTGAAGTTTAATTGTATACCCTACCTGGTTCTTAAAGATCATGACTAATACTGATGTTACACTTTAACATGACATAGAGATTTTACCATATTCAAACCTCATTTGAGGGGCATTATCTGACCTGAGGTATAACCAGACATGAACATACTAAGTAACATTCTTTTAAAATGCAGTGTTTCACGGCTATGACTCAGATATTAGATGCTGACCACATTAAACATTTGCTTTATTCATGAAATCAACATTAGAACATATTTATCTTATCTGAGCACTAAATTGCTTTTTTTTTTCTTCTCAGAGATTAGCCATAATTTCAGGTCTCTGCAAATCACCCTCCTCAGTCACTAGTAATTAAACCGTTAATGGCAGTATGATAAATAGTAGGCTATTTTGATCATAAGGAGAAAAAAAAAAAGGTATCTCCGTTATATAATTAAGTGTGAGAGAACATAACCTATCATTAGGCTTAAGTTTGGCTCATTATTTTTATCTTTCGCCACCATCTCTTCCCTCTCCCATGCACATTCTTCACCGCAGCGCAGAGGTATGTGCTATGGCCACAGGCCTCCTGATAAGCTCTGACCTAAGCAGAATGCTCAGGGATAAGGGCGAACTATTTACCTCCTTTACTATGCAGGCAAATAGTTCAGTCTTAAGTGTGCTCTCCATTCCTTTCTCTGGTCTTATTTAAAAGATACACACACACACACGTATTATATGCTTACTGTCACTCGTATTTCTAATGAATTTTACAATATGAGTGACAATAAGCAAATGATCTTAAATTTTTTTATTTTTTTTATTTATTTATTTTTTTATTTATTTATGGCTGTGTTGGGTCTTCGTTTCTGTGCGAGGGCTTTCTCCAGTTGCGGCGAGCGAGGGCCACTCTTCATCGCGGTGCGCGGGCCTCTCACTGTTGCGGCCTCTCCCGTTGCGGAGCACGGGCTCCAGACGCGCAGGCTCAGTAGTTGTGGCTCACGGGCTTAGTTGCTCCGCGGCATGTGGGATCTTCCCAGACCAGGGCTCGAACCCGTGTCCCCTGCATTGGCAGGCAGATTCTTAACCACTGCGCCACCAGGGAAGCCCGATCTTAAATTTTTATATAAAGAATACTACATATTAGTAGCCTTCCTATACCAGGAGAATAGGAAAAAATGGATGAAAGGGTACTGCATCAATGACTGATACTCAATCTTAGGTAAAATAAAAATCACTGAGTAGACAGTCAATTCCTAATACAACCATGGTCCCACCTATTGGATAGATCGCCTACCCAATCCCTTTCTTTGCTAACAATAGAACTCAAATGTATTTATGAGAGTAGACATGCCCCTACCCCAGCCCCAGAGGATAAATTGCTCTGAACTAGGCATGGTTTTCTCATTCCCCTTGGCCAGTGATTGGCCAGGGAGGACAAGTGCCTAGCTCTGGCCATGAGACATTCTTGGAAGTCTTCCCAGCATTATTACTGGTGTAGCTGATATAAAGGGAGAGACTTGCTGACATGGCCCTTTGACCCCTGGCCCTTCCGCCTTTTGTCTTCCCCAACCACAGGGAAGCAGCCGCAATGATGCCATCATAAGACAATAAGCCATCATACCAATGATGGCAGAGCAGAAGGAAAGGCGCCTGAGAGACTGGTAACATCCACTGCACCAACACTGAACCCCTTACCTCCAGGATTCATATGCGAAAAAAACAGACATCTGTTAAGCCTCTGTGCTAGGACTTTCCTGTAACCCGCAGCCACCTGCACTCACAACCAACACACAATCCAAAGTTGATGACTTAATGATCAATAAGATGCCCTAAATATTTACTTTCTGCTTTAACCTCACCCATTAATCCCACCATGTCTCAACTACAGTTAGAATTAAATTAGTTGAGTGAGCTTCCTCCTCCTAGCCTACTTTCTTTTACTTACTATGAGATCAGCTAATGGCTGACAGTAGATGACAGATGTAGAAATGTTAGAGGACATTTCCTTTTAGAAGCATTCTTAACCAAAAGGAGCTAGGAAGGCTTTTCACAAATGGAGCCACGTTGGCTAAATGCAGTGAACCCCAGAAGACAGAACTGTGGCTCCTGCCCTGTGTGTTAACTGGGGCACTCAGAGCCAAGACTGCTCTCTCAGGTTTCCTAATACCGTCGGAGCTTTCTCTGGAGGGGTAACCACGGAATTCCATGTTTTCAGCACTGGAAGGGTTTACCCACAACAAACAATGTTCACTTGCCTGGAAAATGTTCGTTCTGCTGCCACACAAATGAACACCCTAGAAAAGGTTTGAATCAAAACACTGAATCAGAGGCTTCATGCAGATGTGGACTAATTTGCTCTGCAGAGACTCTTTATCCTAATTTACAAGAAACATATAAAGGGTCCCTTTTAACCTACTATTTTTTATGACCACCCTACAAAAGGCTCCCAGATCCATGATTCTGACTGTTTAATGTAGTCAGTAGGTTTGATTTATTCAAAGAATTGATTAGATAGCTGAGTAACAGGACAAAACAACAGAGAAAGGATATCTGGGGAAATAAAAAGCATTACATGGTTAACAGAAAAATAAAAAAGGCTGCCTCAGAGGACCAGGTGTCTTTCAAGACTGGGAAGTGAGTTATGCAGAGGGAAACCCTACAACATGGGCAGAGCATGTGCAAAGCTGAAACTAGGCGAGGCAAAAAAAATTTTTTTTGAAAAATTCCTCATACTGATCCCCAAAATGAAGCCACCTGATCTGAAAAACAGACATTTCTTTCTATGGAGAATTCTAAACAGTGCAGCCCTCCCAGGACTGACTGCCAGGCCATTCTTATTTCACATTTTAATAAATTATCTGGCAGGGGCATGATACAGCGAAGTCTGCAGGTCTGCTGATGACCCCACGCTCTCATGGAGAGGGAAATGGTAAACTGAAAGAGATGAACTGCGGAAGCTCTCAAAGGGCCGTGCGAGAGGGCGGAAAACTACAGATTACATCACTAACAAGGGAAAAATCATTCAAACTATTAAAAGAGGATGGGCCCTACGTGATCAGCTACAAGTCAAAAACTAGGACTGAAAATGGCTGAGCATGATGCCCTTACTGAGGTTGATCTGACAGCTTTCTGCAGCCCTAAGTCCAAGAAACACTAAATATCATCACAAAGGGGGCAGAAACATCATCCTTCCCCACTCATAATCACAGCCACCCACATCTGGACTTTTGTGCACAGTTCTGGTTATTACATCCCGATAAAGACACATGAAAGCTAAAAGAGCTCCAAAGAGGGATGATTAGAATGATAATGAAGGGGATGTAGAGAGACTGCTCCATGAAGAGAAACCCATAAAACTATCCTTCTCATTGGAAAAATGGAGCAGAGTAGCGAGTGGCTACCGGCCAGGCCAGACCTAAACTTGAATCTTGTCCCCACCCCTGAGTAGCCAGGTGGCCGTAGACAAGCTACTCAGTGTTGGGTTTCACCACCTCTGAACTGAGGCTCCTAGGACCTACGGCACTAGCTTGCTGTGGCATGAAATACAATATTGCACGTGGAGTGCCTGGCACACAGCAGCAGAGAAAGGACATAGTGGTGGCCAAGGCTTGGGAATCAGACAGACCTTGTTCCAAATTCCAGGTCAGTGGCTCACTAGCTGTGTGATTTGATCAAGAAAATGTGAGTCTGCTTCCTAAAGCTTCAAGATGCAGGACTCTACAAAGCAGGCAAACAAAACACCAAATTCACATGGTGACAGGCTGCAAACAGATTGCCTTCAAACAAACAAAAAGGCTCAGGTAAACACATGGATTCCCCCTTGGGATATAAAGGATTATAAAACAAAACTAAAGTCCTTGAAGCTTTGTCTTTAAGATTGAGACCTGGGCAGAGACTGGCGGACTAAATTAAATGTGAGCACGAACAGATGGGCACTATCAGAGACGTAATAAAGTCTTGACTGGAACTCCAATCTAACTCAATTCGTCCTTTTTTATATTTGTTTTTAGCTCCATATTGATGCAATTTCAAATATACATTTTAGACAACCATCTAGACATGCAGACAATACAACAGAGAAAAGAACTTCAAATTTAAGTTCATCGGCTCCATATAAAATCATTGATGACACCAAGAGTGAATGAGCAAGGTATTACTTGATAATATTATTTAACCACACTTCTAAAAAACCAGAAATTTGATTTAGTCCAATACGTGAAGCCCTTCCAGAAAGGGTAAATTAAAATCTGATTTTCAAATGACTGTACAAACTCTTCTTTTCATTTTTTTAGAAACAAAGTCATTGTTCAGACTGCTCACTGGTAGATATAAAAATTCCAAAAATTAAACCAGTATCTTAATAAAGTATGGAATTCTCTTTGGAAATAAAATGTAAACATGTACACAGATATAAACGAGACCACAGCAATATGATCTAAATATTTAAGTAGTACAGGCATTCTGCCTTGCAATATAAACCTATACTAAACAGAAATTACTCCCGCGCACTTGATTTCACCTGCATGAGAGTGGAATAACATGGCTTTCGCTTCAGCAAAACGGTAAAGGCCGTCGCCCCTTACCACAAGACTGAAGTCACTGAGAAATGCTCTTATCCAAAGCAACTCCAACAAAATCACCTACTAACTAAAGTTGCCACTTTAGTTTAATGGTTTATATAATATAATTTAGCTCAGCCACAAATACACTTCGAACAAAACATAACAACACTGGAAGAGGTACTATCTCCAGAGTTACGGAACTTAAGGTTTTAAATGGTCGCATTACTATCACTAATATTCGTGTAATACGTAATGATAAAGCTAAGGTAAACTGCATGAAAGCTACAGTGAGAGATAACACGGCAAACTGGCTAAGAGAGAGGGCTTTGTGTTCAAGTCCTACTCCCCATTGCTTAACTGGGTGACCCAAGGAGGTTACTTAACCTCTCTGAGCCTTCTTTTCTTCACCTCTAAAATGGGAAAACAAGGGAACCTATCTCACAAGTTGCAATGCCTGGCACATAGTACTCAATAAATCTTAACTGTTGCTGATATTATTATCATTGTTGTTGTCATTATCATTTCGTTATTATTACAGTTTACAAAGAACTTTTACATACATTAGCTTGTGACTATTATTAAGCAATGGCACAAAGAAATACTCAATTTAAAATTTGGTTACATTGCATGTCAAGTATACAGGAAGGGGTCTGATTCCCACCATCCTTTGGCTCTTTCTGACAAACCAGAAGGGAATACAGAATCATATATAAAATGTGATCGGACAGATACAAAATTAATTTACAGAGGCAGTAGTTAATAACAGCTAGCATCTCTTGAGTACTCACAATGTTCCAGACAATTTACTAAACACTTCAGATGTGTTACGATTTCTTAATCTTACTATTAGAAATGCTGCCCTTGAGGAACTGAGCCCAGTCAGCCTGCCCAGGGTTACTGTTAAACTGACTCAGGCAGGTTGACTTCAGAGAACAGACCGGCACATGACCGTAAGGCCCAGGATTGACTTCCTCCGCAAACAAACGTTTGTAAAATATTCTGATCACTTTGCTTAACAACAACAGAAACAACCAGTTCTCTGCTCCCCTCTCTAAATAAGACAGGCACCCGCTCACGCTTCACGAGCCATCTTTCCTGTGTACCGGCGACTTTCCTACAACTGTTCTGATGAGGATCATCTAAATTCTCACCCAGAGTGAAGAACACATTTCCCTGTGCTTCTGTAATTCTAGTTTACATATTTACTATAGATAGATAGGTAGACAGATAAATATACAGATATATACTTATGAATTAATTCCATAATTCTAGGAGTCCCTTGAAATATAACATAAACTGATCCCAGTTAACGAAAAAAGTCGCAACAAAAATGCTCCTTTCACTAATATCCATCATCATCATATAGTTCAGGGTTCTCAACACACAGTTCAGTAATCCGTGAATCCTAACTTGTTAATAAGTGTTATATGCAGGTATATGCATGATTCTGGTTTGAAAAACTACTGAATTCATCAGATTCCAAAAAAGTTCCCCAAAATGCTAAAAATCATTCATTTAGATAGAGATCCTCTCAAAACAAATTACATCATTATACAAATTGTAAAAAAGCTTTGGGTTCTCAATGGAGTGTGTTCTGAAATTCGATGCTTTGTGATTTCACGCCAGAGTGACAGTGAAATTCAAGAAGGGACAAGATTCTGGCTTAACAACACGGAGACCTGTCCCCACAGAAATTCTCTGTCTGGGAGACCTTGGGAAAATCACCTAAAATATCTGGACTTATTTCCATGATCTGGAAAATCACAGTGTTTTAAATAAATGATTTCAGGGTTTTCCCCTCAGCTCTCTGATTCTATGACATAATATTGCCACACGTGCAATGCAACATCAGACAAAAATTACTTAAGCCACTTACATCACTAATGAGTTCGGTGCATTTTCTGGCCAATTCCATGCTCAGGTCTTCAATAACAGGCTTAAAGAACACCTGTCCGGAAAAAAAAAAAGAAAAGGAAACATTTTTCTAATCATCGACCTCGAGGAACAAATACCGTTCTTCAGCAATGCCTTCTCACCCACCTTGTCTTCTTCATTTTCTTCTTCCCCTGTTTTTTCTTCTTCAGTTTCATCTTTTACATCCTCAAATACAGGGACCCTCATTTCTACTCTTTCTATATATGTGTGTGTGTGTATATATATATATATATATATATATTTTTTTTTTTTTTTTTTAATTCACTAGTGCAGCACCTTTTTCTATACTACAGCACCTTGAGGTCTTGGCGTCTCTGTGTTCTGGCAAAAATGACCGTGCCCAGGCCTCCTCCCTATTTAGCTCACACTTCATCCTCCTTATCACAGCGGGGTGTGAGTGGATGGAACAGCATCACTGAGGTCGGCCAGAGCTAGCCTCATAAGCGGAAATAATATTTTAACAGGCAAAATTCAATTTTGAGAACGTTTAAAGTCAACATTCTCTAAACTGGTTAAGAAATCCAAAAGAGACAACTTATTAATATTTCATGAATTCAATTCATTCATAAAATCATTTGAAAAAGACTTAAAGATTCTGGGTGAACCACTCAGCTGTAACACTCAAGATAGCACAGTGCAAAGCCTATTATCTCAAAGATTCCTCAACTCCATCTAAATAAAGCTTTCACTGGAATGTCAGACATATCCCGGATTTGGTATGGTGAATCTGGATCATTCAAACTCATTTCATTAACCTAAATTAAATTTTTTATGAAACATATATGTACTTCTCCAGTCTAAAAAAAAATACTTTATATTAACTGATTAAAGGCTAGTAATTTATTATGAAAAACCCTTTGCACCACTTCAAAGAATCTATTCTGAGTTAATTATGACTGTTAATCTTATATTGCTATTGTATTATTTTAATTGTAAACATCATTAAACATGAGAAGCTGCAGTTAACATAAGCTGATATATCATTTAAGAATTCTAGAAATATCGTTTCAAAAAATAATAATTACCCTTTTTCAATTCTGCCCATTATGTCAATTTTTACAAATCCACTAGTTATTTGTATATTTCTCAATGTGTAATACATGCTTGGAAATGTTTGGAAAAATAAACTATTACAATATTTATAATGTGGTATATGTTATATAATTTAAAATATATTTCTCAAAACTAATCTTTTAATGTCAATTGAGGTAATTCTAAGACTATACAGCTCAATTTATCAAATTTGGTTATTTAAATCCTAGGATAAATTAATATTTATAAAGCCATAGCATATCAGTGTGGGACATAATAAAAAAATACCCTAGGGTGAATAATGAAACTAATGATATAAAATATAACTTTAATCAAAAAATACATCATTCTAGGTAGACAAGTATAATACTGTTTTCTCTTGATATCATATTTAGTTTTAAATTTTTAAAATTACCTTGGCCTTGCCTAAAAATTCCGAAAAGAAAAAAATTCTATACAGTCATCATGTATAGATTATTTCTCAAATTGTGTTCTATGAAGCTAAAGTTCCACAGAATACTCGGAACGGAAAAGGGGGTTTCTTCAACAAACATGTTTGGGGAAACCCATATACTAATCTCTCCCCCTGCCACTTAGAGATCCACATGGCACAATGACACATTAGAAGCTCTAAGAAGACCCACAACCAAGAAAACTATTAAGTTTGCTTAACCCAGCATTTCCCAAATATGAAACCTATTGATCTCATCTAATCTAACCTATCTACCTACCTACTTACATACCTACCTACTTACCTATCTTTTTATTGACATCCGATACTCTAGAAAACCAACATTCTTCTGTGAAATATTACTTGGGGAAACATCGTTTTATTCTGAAACAACGCTGTGTTCTATAACAGTAGTTGATTGTTTCATGAAATGACTTTTAATACAGGCTAACTTAATGGCATCACATATCCTGCTTACCGGCAAAATGCCAAGAAGAAAAGCCCCGAGGGTGCCGAAATTGGAAACCTTAACTTTAAAATCATAGTCATGTCATGCCTATGTAGAGAATTCTACAAGGAAATTCTCTGTACATTATATTCGTTCCATAAAGGAGCAGAATGTGTAGACTCTGCTTGTTTCCCTCAAGTTCTCTGCCAAAAGGCTCTTCTAATATTCCATAGAAGCTCTATTACATTATCTTTATTGGGAAATAGGGAAAAGAGCATTTTCTATAAGCTTTTCTTGCAAACTTCTAAAAGCGTAGGGAGAAAATCTTGCCAAAGCTGCCTAAGGTGCCCTGCCTGGCTAGTGTCTGAGGTGACAATACCTGCGATGCTCGTGGTGACATCTATTCCCCGTGGTGAATTACCGGCGTCAGACTTCAGTGGCTGCTATTTTTCTCATTTCCCATCATACAATACATTCTTATTGCCTCTCCACTGTGCTGGAAGAAAATGATCTGTTGAGACTATGCACAGAAGTTTTGAAAGCAAAAACAAACACCATATACAATGTGAAGACGAATTTTCCATTTGAGATTTTAGAATCACAATTTTAAAGCTACAGGGGTCCTTAAGAAATCAATCCTACTAAAGCCCCCTCTTTCACAGAGGACAAAATTGAGGTCAAGAGAAATTAGTTATTTGTCTTATTCACAAAGTTACTCAGTGGAGCACTAGGACGAGAATTTAACGAGAGCCCTACGTTCATTCATTCAAAGAAACGTGGGTGGTTATGCCAGGCACTGTGCTGGGTGTTAGAGATGCAATGGTGAGTAAAATATACTTTGTGCTAAAATGAGATAGGAATTGTTTTAAAAAACCATCATTCGAGATTTGCTGGAGGAACTCCTTAATGGAGTGTTTGGCAAGCTAGATACATTATTACTTTTGATTGAACACATCTTTTTTCTTTTCACCTGTAGGTATAATATAAAATTCACGTAAAGTTTTCTCTACAATATTTTAAGCCCTGAACTTAATCACAGCAATGCTCTCTTGTCAATAGCTCCAAAATGTAACTTGGGGAATATGAAGAAAGTGTTCTTCATGGATAGCTATCATGTTTCAAAATTCCCCCATTATCCTCTTTTTTTTTTTAAACCATGTTAAATGTTGTACTTTAATACATATTTGCATCTTGGGGTGCCCCAAAAGGGAATATCTGTGTAGTTGCTAATCCCTTTCACTTACTGAGCATTTCATTTATGTTGTCTAATTTTTACTTTCGTACTCCTCTACCCATGCCCTGGTTGAGAATGAGACCAAGGTGGGAATCACATTATCTACAGCTAGACCCCCTACTTCCAGGTCTGGCTCCCCCACGCCCTCTAGGGCAAATTATTTAATCCCTCTCTGCCTCTAATTCTCCATCGTTGAGCAGAAAAACTGAATTGCCAGAAGTTAATACAAGGAAAGCACCTAAAAGATAGGAAAGCCCCTTACAAACAAAAGAGTTTTCAACTATCGAATAAAGGTACACAGTTCCAGGGAAAGTACTTGGTATGAAAGGATCTTCTCATTTGAAAGGGTAAATTCTATACCATCAATATGTTTTTAAAGGCCAGGAGGGGGACTTCCCTGCCTGCCCAGTAGTTAAGACTTCGCCTTCCAATGCAGGGGGTGTGGGTTTGAGCCCTGGTCGGGGAGCTAATATCCCACATGCCTCAGGGCCAAAAAACCAAAACATAAAATGAAGCAATATTGTAACAAATTCAATAAAGGCTTTAAAAATGGCCCACATCAAATTTTTAAAAAAATCTTTTAAAAAATATAAATAAAAAAATAAAGGCCAGGAGGGCCTCATGCAGCATAAAAGCCCAAAGATAAGAGCTAACTTGTGTATTTGTAATGCAGAAGTCTTCCATCTTTTTATAGTTTGATGTTTATGTGTAACCAAATGTATTTCTGTAACAACTGCCAGGTCCTAGGGGTAATTCAGGTCTCTGGGGACACAGCCCCTGGCCAAAGTTTGACTGTCTTCATGTTCTTAAGGTCACATACAACAAGAATCTCTTGGATTTTGAGAAATGTTTCATACTTATTTCACTTCTTTCTCCTTTCTTTTCTCTACAGCGATAGAAAATGTGTTCTTCCCCAACATGGTGACGAAGTGACTTGCAAATGAAAATCCATATTCAACAACTGAAATAGATTGAGATTCAGCTCTGCGTGAAGGAACATTTACAGAGATAAACTGAATATTTCCACTTTGAAAATCAATTCAACATTTCCAATTAAAAAATATTCCCCCTAAATGGTAGATGAGAGAGAAATTAGTTCATCTGACTTGTTTGCCTGCCTTGGCAGTCTTTTCATGTACTCATTTTTAGTTGCCTGGGTTTTTTTTATGACTATCCCCAAAAGGTTCTTGCTTCTCAGTTAAATCCCTGGTTATTTTACTTTTGCCTCATGTATTTCTTCATCGTTTGGCATCTATCCAAAAGAGAACTTTACTAATAGATGAGGGAGAGAAATTGTTTTTTAAAACAAGAAATGTAAGCTCTCTAGGGCATTTTGTCTTCTTTATAAAAGAGAAGAGTTCTGCTTATTATTAGTCCAATCTATTTTTACAATCAACATTCATTAAGCCTATCTTCTCCTTCTTAATGGCTACTTCATTACTGTTTGTTAATTAGAAATCAAAAGAATACAAAACAACCTGAATAACTGTCACCATTACCAATTTTGCCATTAAAATAAGATTTATTAGTGTTTTTCTATATTAATACTCCTATTTTCACAAATACAGATCCTACTCACAAATGAAAGCCACACATCTAGACTGGTGTTGGAGAAGAACAAGAAACCAAAAATAATTTTTGGCTCAACAATTTTCAGGTTGGAGGTGGCTGGGATGCCAAAATGTAAAATACCTATTCTTCTAAGCATATTGACAGGGGAAAAAAAAGTCCTCTTATTCAGAGTCTACATTAACATAACCACCAAGTGAACTGAAAGACTTTGGTTTAATTTGCTGCTTACTTGAGATATTTGTTCCAATTTAATAACAACAAAGCTAAAACCATAAACACTTCTGCAATCCTTCCCACTGAGAGAAATCCCAAGGTTTGAATGGCCTCTGTGTGGCTTGTAATCAGAACCAAAGGGTCAAGCACGAAAAAACAGCTTGGCTATCCCAAAAAGTATCCCTTTCCTGAGGTTCTGTGTGAGATGTGTCAGGAAAAACTGTGAAAGACTTTGAAACTGACACACACAAAAAATTACACCATGTCTTGTCTAGTGTTACCTTCTGGCTAATTTGGCCTTTCACTGTCTTTGAACTACTTTACCACACCATAAATTGTTGAAAACTGATAACAATGTTAATGATGCTTTAGCCATACAAATGCAAATAAATTGTGTCCTGGGGAAAAGCAATTGATTATTGGCTTGTTGATAGACCCTTTTGTATCTATCTGTAAATTCAATTCCGCGTTCCTTATTACTCATTTACATTTTGGTTCTTCAAATTCAACTTTGAACCAACTGTAACATCTTACTGGTGGCCTCTTTAATTAATGAGTTAAAATCTTTGAAATGTGTTCCTTTTATGCTTTACGAGTATCATGATTTCACCTTTTCTTAAGAAAATCCTTTAACAGATGCAAGTGATTTCATTTCTTCTCTTTAACATTCAGCAAAAGCAGCAATTGAGAAGGTATTGCTGGATAAAGCCCTAGTCTCCAAATTGTGAGATATAGCTGTGAAAATTTTTGGTGTTTATGAAAATGAGCTTTTTGTTTTGTTTTGTTTTGTTTTGTTTTTAAAAGGTCTGATCTCATTTGACTACTGGCAAATGCCACATGTGTGCTTGTATATATGTACATTCACACGCAAAACACACACACAACACACACATGCACTCAGGCAGAGTTAATTCATCACAGCTGCCAGTTCCCTCTTGAAAAGCGTACAAGGCTTCAATAAATGCAAAGACTTAATTACTTCTCACATCTGGAAAAACTTGAATATGAGAGTGGATTTATTGAAGAAGCTCTTTGCTTGGCTGTCAACACCATATCAAGAGCCAGAGAGAGCAGGCTTGATCAGTGTTGGCAATTCTTTAACCCTTCAGAGATAGATGTTCTACCAATTAATTCATAACATGTCCTGCTTACATGATTTATGAATTTTATGAAAACGCAGTAAATAATTTCCTAGTCATTTATGGAGAAAAGCTGTTTTTATCATGTTTCCAGACGGGAAGAATCATACATTAAAACGTGGAAATAATGAGGAAGTTCTTATAGTCAAGGAAAAAGGGAAAGGCTTTGGAGTTGAAGAGCATATTGAAAACAGCCATTAGAACAATAACTTATGTAAACATATGTGAAACTCAACAATTCAGCCCTTTTTGGAGAAAGTTTAACAGTGTCTCTAAAATGCAAGTAGGGAGTTACATGAGCTCATAACAAGAAGATTTAGCAGGAACCAAGGAATGGGCAGATCTCCCTCTAGAGAGAATATTTAAGCCGGAATTAGGCAAAGAAACGGGGTGTAGGGACGACATCCAAAGAACATTTGCAAAGACCCAGAGACAAGATTTGGAGGAACCAAGAGTTCAGTGTCACTGGAGCATACAATGGGGAGAGATGAGGGCAGCAGGGAGAGCTCCCTGAAGTAAATGTATGGAAATCACTTTTCCTAACACAATAAACCTAAGCGGGTTTGAGCCATGAACCTTTACGAATAACACGGTTCCTGGTCAATTAACCGCAAAAACATCTGCTTTACACCTACTCTATTCCCTTCATTTGCTTTGAATTTAATTTTTACCCCTTCATTTTATCATTAGCCAATTGAAATACCCCTCTTACCTGGACTTTATGAAAACTCATAGTGAAGAAATTATTCCCAATTTTATCAGTCTAATGAAGAAAAATATTCAAGGGAAATATATTTGTATTATATATCCCCGCAAATAAATGGAAATTATGTTAAATGTGTTTATGATATAAATTTCACACTTCTACGATGCTACAATTACAGTTTAATTATTAAAACGCACCTATTTTCTTCTACTTTTTACTAAATAAGCATTATCGATATTTCTACTTGAACCTTCAGCATCCAATTACTATACCTAAATTCGCTAAGTATTTCTATCTTGAAGTCATGATTTCAATATCAGTTAAGCCAAGGAAAACAACACAACTGACCCTCGCAAGTTTGGAACTTTTGAAGCACTAATTCCTGAGTTTTGTTCCAATTGTTTCCATGGAGTTTCTTCATGTGTAACTCAAAATATAAGATACTATCAAAATAAGACCATTATCAAAGTAAATGTATCGTTAAAACAGCTATAAATTTAGTGATGTTTTAAAATAATTGGTACCCTAAACTAGTGAGAACTAGTTTAACATATATTGGTGGTAATTTCTCTCTGAGGACTTTATCTTCTTTATGATTTAATGTGTGTGTGTGTCTAACTTCATTCATTCATTTCACAAGTATTTCTTGGGTGCATTCTATGGGCTAGGCACTATTTTAATTTTAATCTCTTCAGATAATCAATGAATAACACCAACAACAATCTCTACCCTCTCCTATTTCAATCACATATTCATTCATTAAATATTTATTGAGCATCTACTTTGTATCATGTATTGTACTAGGCTTTGCATCTCTGGTATATTTCAGATACTAAATATACATGTGATAGTCAACATTCACTAGTATAGTCAGTTAAAAATACATATTTTTTATAGTATGATAAATTTGTTGGACTTATAAAACCTGCATTTTCTAACAACATTGTAAATCAGCTATACTTCAATTTTAAAAACTAAAAATAAATAAACAAAAGCTGCATTTTCAAAAGTGTAGCAGCATGTTTTTAAAAGTTTTTATCAATGTTCAAATAATTTTGTAGATATCAATTTTCTGTTCTTTTGTACACTAGTTATATCTACAGGTGGTTTTCTCCATCCATCTTTTTTTTCTTAAATTGTGTGTGCAAAATTTTTCTTCATAACCCCAATATGCTTGGCCTATTTTTGATTTCCTCATCAAGTGACATCTCCCAGGCAAAGTCTATCTATGTTGTTTTAACTACTTCCAAAATCATTCTCTGGAGCAGCTCTGTCCAGTAGAATTGTAATGTGAGCCACATATGTAATTTTAAATATTTTAGTTGCCACGTTAAAAAAAGAAACAGATTAAATTGATTTTAATGATATGTTTTATATAACTCAATATATCCAGAATATTATCTTTCAACATGTGATATTTTATCTTTTTTTTATACTAGGCCTTTGAAATCCCGTGTGTTTTAATTTTACACTTACAGCACATCTCAATCCAGATGAGCCATATTGGAGAGTGGCTCCATAGTGGCCAGTGCAGCTCTATGGTAATGCTGTGAGACTGGAAATCATTCGCTATTTTTTCATTTTTGATCACATATAATTTAAATACGAAAAAATACATTGAAAATTAAATTTCTTAAGATGAGAATTTCAGAATCCTAATAATCAAGCAATAAAAACTGTAATCTATTTTAGTTTCCAAAACTATCTAAATCAGAGTCCTTTGTATGGGAATGTATTTTATTAAAGGGTTTAAATTGTTATTATAAATAATGAATTAACTCTTTAAATTATGTTTTAATTAACTTCACCAAAGGTGTATTTTCAAAATGCTATCTTGTTTCATTAATGAGAATGACATATTTAAAGTCCCAGCAGTTTTCAGGATAAATATTCACTCATTAATTATCTATCTAACAAATAGATAATTATATGAGTGAATAATAAATATTCACTCCTTTTCTCTCTAAACAACAAAAGCCCAAATAGTGAAATATCCTCCATCAATGCTCCCTTTTTTTTTAAACTCACATTTTTAACTCACATTGTGCAATTTAAAACACACCAGCAATTTCTTCATCAATATGGCCAGGTAAGTCCTTTTTAAACCATGTTGTAAAGCAGTGTCACAATGAAGTATGAGATTTTAATAAAGAAACTGATGGACCACTTAAAGAACCTAAGTGTTTTACTGAAATGAGACTTTTCTATTAAAAACTTGAAATCTTCAAATACTCAACAAAAAAGATCTTGAGGAATTAAGGGAAATACAGCATCTCCTATTTCTGTTCCACAGAGGACCCAGCTTCTTTCCTTGATGGAGCCAGCAAAATGGCTATTTTTAAACTGCTGGGATCTTTAATAATACCCAATTGCCATGAAGTGTTTGAATCAAAAATACTGTTACATAAAATGATATCCAAAGCCTTCAATTTCATTTGTGTTATCCCTCAGACAAACTCTGCTGAAAATTTTGGAGAAAGGTAACTCCATATAAAAATGGAGGGAGGCAGTCAAGAACTCTTAGAAGCCCCCTCTTCTGGCCCCTACCAGGTACTCTGAGAGGGCATGAAAGGGTAATTGCTATATGCCAAGCACTTGCCTTGGGCTTTACATATAAAATCCTACTTAATCCTCCCAACATCCATTTCACAGATGAGACACTGAGACACAGAGTGAACCCACCCAAGTTCTCACAGTAAGAGATTCAAACCCAGGTCCGTATTACTTCAGTGCATGTAAAACCCACTAGACCATAGAGCAATAATAGAACGCTGACTCACTGACTGACTTCTGGTAGCAATATTATTATTTTCTATTATCTTTTTCGATTTCCAGCTTCAAAGGAATTGTCGTTACTGATGGTTCTTGAAAGGAAGAGTACTTGTGGTATAGAGACAATTTGGTTCCTGGGATGGGCAAAAGCAAGACTCCCCCAGAGTTCGAATCAAAGGTAAAAGCAGGTAACAGTGAAAGCATGATGAGCATCCTTGACCTGACACAACCTCATCTGAGCAGCTTTCCTGCTTTTCATTCATTAATGGTACATTTATAAGCAGTAGTGAGCCAGCAAATATTTAACAACCATCTTTCCCAGGGAAAGAAAGGAAGAGAGGAAGGAAGGGTGGGAGGGAGAGAGGGAGGGCGGAGCACAATTGGCTGGGATGAGCTCTTAGGAGCCGGCACCTCGCACGAAGCACTGTGAGTAACAACAACAAAAGCCTGTATCTCCCAGTAAATGGACCAAGTGTCACCAGGACACCTGAGAAACTAATCTTCCAAAATTTAAAATACGCATTTCAAGATATACCATTATGCCATAGTGCTATTCTGTTCCTTACCTGCATGTTGAAATCATTCTAAATAATAAGATTTCAAATTTATTTAAGCAGTGCTTTTTCTCTTCCGATCATCATATACTGAGGTCATAAAGTCTGTGTTTGTGGTCCTCTTAGTGATAATTCAGATGCATATAAGACATTGCACACACAAATGAAGGAAGTGGAATGGAAAATAATTTAAGAGGCAGATTTCATTGTATCCAATAGAGTCTGCTCTTTCTACATAGCTGCCTTGACACCCAAAAAGATCTGGTGTGTTTTCTTTTAATGGGATTCAATACATAACAGTTCAGAATATAGTTAAGTATTCATTGAAAATAGTGTGACAGCAATGACTTTTATGGTAAGGTTTCTCTGATTGACACAAAACTGATGAAGATAACTTACCAAAAAAACTGAAGAATTCTCTAGATTTAGACTAGAATATTAGGAAAAATTCACCCCCAAATTTAAGAGCAATTATAATTGTATAAAAGGAATACTGGCCTTATATGCGCTCCTGAGCTGAAAATGAGAATTTCATTTAACAAAATGGATAATTTTTTAAATGAATGTTCTCTAGCCATTTCTTGTAAATCTACCATTTTTAAAGCATGAAGTAGCTACCTTTAAGGTTTTCTATTATAAACTGTCCAAAAAAGTGAACTTTATAAAGAGCATTCCCACTCTGAGGGTCTTTTTTATGTCAAAATTTTACGTAGGTGTAAAGTTTGCTGAAAAGGAGGTAATTTTGTTGACACATATTAATGAAGTAAAAAGGACATCTTTTTTTCAAGATTTTTAATTAAGCTTTGATACTACACCACTATCATCATAGTCCTATGAAATATTTTTTTCTTACAGAAATATCACTACGTGTGCATTTGATCAAGGCTGTACTTTGTTTCTTATTTTAGGATTTAAAATCATTAGATATGTTATTTCCTTTGACAATTCTTTATGGTATTTACATTACTCTCTCGTACAAACAGCCATGAGTAAGGAAATCTCAGATGTTCATTTAATCAGATTAAATAGCTAAATTGTATAATCCTATTTTAAAGTATTCATCTGTATGGGTTTTAAAAAACTTATCATAATAGCTTTAGATTTTCTAAATAAACCTTACAAGATTCTTTTTAGAGACCACCTGTAGCCAACTCAAAATACAAAAATTTCTATAAGGGGTAAATTATCTTTACTATAAAATCTAATCATCTGGGATAGAGTTGCAGAAGACTTTCTTGTAAAGAAGATTATGCTTTAACTAGTTCTTTATTTGTCTTTTTATTATATCTTAAGTTCAGTATTTTATTAATTCTTTTTTTTTTTTACTTTTCCAAACACAGCACTATCTTTGTTTAAATATTCAAAGGTTCGAATGTTTATGATATAAGGACTAAATAGTTTTCAAAATATCATCAAAAATGTATCTTTTAAAGTATATTACAGGCTTTTATAATGTTTGTATCTCAGAAACAGGACTAGTGATTGTATTTGGGCCATGATTTGACAAAGATCATAACTGACTCATGAAATATGTTATAATGGAGCTTCTGCTCAAGTTCTTTATGTTATACTAAAAAAACAGAACACATGCATGAGATCATATTCCACACCCAATTGATAGCAGAACTTTACTTTTTAGCCTGGCAAAAACACTACGACTGACCAGGCAAGAATGACTACGGACGGAAGAGATACGAAGCCCACTAGCTCCTCACTGAATGAACTGTAGTCACAGAACCGTCACTTGGAAAGGGGGAGCTCTGGAAGCACCACTCTGGTGTGCAGAGAGGAGAAAGTGCCTCAGGAGGAGGATTCCCAAGATCTGGGTTCAAAACCCCACTCTGCTACTGACCTGCTGTGTGGTGGCTGGTGGGTCACTTGAGGTCTTTGGTCCTTTATTTCCTCGAATGTAAAAAATTAGGCCAGCCTTTCCAGTTCTTAGATTGCATGATTACCTGATTACCAAATTTATCTTATCTACTAATCACCATGGTACAAAGCGTTCAAAGATGAAAACATTATCATCAACAAATTCTTTGATCAAATCACTTTTTTTTTTTTTTTTTTGGTCAAAGAGTAATAAAAGTCAACTATGTTGACTAGTAGACACTGGGGTAAGTCCTTTACATATCTTATCTCCTGGCAGCCTCATCAACTCTCTAGAAAGTAAATACTATCTGGACCCCCAAACTGAAGATCCAAAAGGTACAGCACTTGCTTAAAAGTAACAGCAACAGGACTAGAACCAAGATCTTCTATATATTTTATGTATTGCCTCACCATTTATAACCACTGTGTGCGTTCAACACTGTGATGTCATACAGCTGCAATCTACTTTTAAAAACACCCTTTGTATTTTGACTACAGGTCAGAACCTAACCAGGTATGACTGAGTGGCTGATAAAGTACAGGATGTTTATAAAGCCCATTTCCATACACATCAAAATGTTTTTAACTATTAAAAAGACTTAGCCTTTAAACAAGAACATTTTCATAGTCTAGTCTAAAAACAGAGTACTTAATTCAAGGTACTTACATATAAGAATATATAAGTGGATTCCATATGCATATAAAACAGTGATGTAGTCCCAAGGCATGGGAAATCATCGGTGATGTAGCTATGCTGAGTATATACATGGCCATGTGTTCCAAAATCGATATAAACATAATCAGTGGGAAATTAAATTCTGATAGAGCCAAGGGTATGGCTTTGAAAAGCTTTTAAGCATTTATCTCTCCAATGATCTCGTGAGGAGTTCAAGCTTGCTTTTCAAGCCATGACACTGTCCAAAGCTCTAAAAAGCAGATATTTATCATAGCACTCAGTCTGTTGCAAGAATTTCTTGGCAGTTTGACTCAATATAAGAAAATAAAGTTTTCATGTCATCACAAATGGGGAAAGAAGTTATCTTAAGCACTATCTTTCCTTAACCCTCAATTTAATTAACATACTCTCTCAAGGTTATAATAATAACTTTTATTATTCTTCACACTAATAATATTTTAGTGGTCCTGCAAATATGAATGTAAATGTGAAAAAAATAAAAATAACTTTTTAAAAATGACACTAGATGACCAACACAAAATAGATGACCAACTTTGTTTACATTAGTTCTGTTTTATATTTTCAGTTGTATTACCATCTCCCGAAGGAATACTTTGGAGACAATGGCACTGATATGTTTGAAATACAAATGTATATTGTTCATATATACATTACTTTCAAATAATTCAGTATTTGATTCAAAATATCAATATTTGAACTATTATGTATAAATCACTATGTTAGGCATTATAAGAAATATAAAACAATAAAATCTAGCCTTTTATACTCAAGAAGCTTTTAATCCATGAGTAGAGATGAAACAATCAGAAAATACACTGAAGTCATCAGGGAATTACAAAGTGCTGTGACAGCTCAGAAAATGAAGGAAATCACAAATATCAGGGAGACTCTAAAGTTTCATGAACATTGCCTTGGATCTGCACATTATGAAGATAAGTCAGTTTTTCATAAGTGAGAAAAGGAAGGCTGGAAGACAATGCATGAGAAAAGATAACAGAATGACCACACTATGGCCCCCATGAGAAATGAGTTCAGCGTGCATGGGGAAGGTCTAGGAGTAAGGAATACATGAAAGACAAAATGAAGACAGTTTCAAATGCCAAGCCAACAATTTTAAATATAATTCAATCAGAAATGCTGCCTCACAAAGTTTTAAGCAGGGGAGTGACATATAAATCAAATATAGAAAGATTAGTTGCAGTGCAGGTGAAATATGCTGAAATGGAAGGAAGAAGGATATCAGAAGACTTCTGCAAAATAGTCCAGGTAAGAAATAAAAACCTACACCCAGGATTATGAAAGCTGATAAAGGTAAAGAGTTGGGAGACACTAAAAATGTAGGCTGGGCAACAGACAAGAAGCAAAAATGAGAGGAGAGAGGTCATTCTAAGGTATTTTGAGTTGTCGGCATAGTAAGGGAAATAGGCTCAGGCACAAGCATGTTGAATCTAAGATGGAATTGTTCAGGTGGAGTAACAGCTATCAGTTAGATATGCATAGCTGTCAGATTAGGGCACTGATTCAGCTCAGGAAAAGAGGTAAGAGTTCAGAGAAGCAAATCGCAGAGAAAAAGAGAACAATTTTCAAAGGTATCTTCTAAAAGAAAAGCAATTCACCCTCAAAGGACACTGATGATTGTTCATGCTGTACATAGGAAAAGGTACACTCCAGAAACAAGGTGTTCCAAGAGAAAAAGAAAAATTCTCTCTATTCTGTTTTCTTAACAATTCTCAAAACCTACTTTGTTTTAATGGAATGCTTCATTTAAAATATTTATTGAGACACCATTACATGAGTAAGGAACTTGGAATACAAAAAAAAAAAAAATTATCTGCCCTAAGGGGCTTTTAAAACCTTTTACATATTTTTGTCTGGTTATAAAAATGATAAATGTTCATAGTCTACTGGAAGTAGCAAAAAGCATGAAAGCCAAGTATTTGAAATATTGTATCAGGAATTGTTGAACTGTATCAAATACTTGTCCAGCATCAGATCATTTTTCTTATTTGATATTTTGATCGGTATGGACAGCATATTGATTTTATTATATTATATTAATAGGTGCCCTAATATTGAACCATCCTTGCATTCTCAGATTAAATACTACTTTTTATAGATTATTCTTTGAATAAATACAATTTTATAGCATTTGTTTATATAATAGTACGTAGATGAAAATGCACAAATATGTTCATGACTAGAGCCATTTATGTTGATGAACTGGAGTTTTCTTTTGAGGCTGTCACCTTTTTGTGTGCTCTCTGTCAATTCATGTACTTTTTAAATGGTTGTTCCCTAAACAATAGGACAGATTCATCAATAAGCTGTAGCAGACACATCAATAAATTTGCCTGTGTGAACCATTCTCAGGTCCCAGGCTCTTATGAGACTATGACTCACATGACCTGACTATTCAGCGATAGCTCATTAGACCCAGAGCAAACACCTCACTCGAGGAGAAGTACATTGGCCATTCAGTGAGCAATAAGAAAGTGTTTATGTGTTTGAACCAAGAGACATTTAGCTGTAGATAATCAGACGGTGGTGAGTGCTAGAGCTATAAGGCCAGGTGGGTGGCTATTTTTCAACCATATGCCGATAAGCAGGCTAAGAAATCCTGTATTCAGAGAAAAACAGAGACAAAGAACCGTATGGACGCTAAAACACATGATGAAAGAGGTTTGTTTTCTAAGAACTTCACAGTTCCCATGAAGTTCAGCCTTACTTGTTAGAACTGCTTTCTATGAGATTACACAAGATCTTTCTTATAAATCCTTTTTTTCTTTAGCCATTTCTTAGAATTAAACATCCCTAAGACAAGATCAGGGACAGGAGCCTTTCATAATTATTTCACAATATTTTTCAATGTTTTCTTTAGTTATTGCTTTGCTCAGCTTTTCTAATTCCCCTAACATCAATTTCGGTAATCTACATAATTCTTTTAAAAATCTATTTTATTTGTATTTTCCAGACTTATTAACATAATGCCCTATTATGAGTAGTTAATTTATTGACAAGCTAATCAGAGTCTGAACTAGAGGCAACAACACATCTAAACAGATGTTCAAAACTTAAAAGAAATGTATGAGAGTAAAAATAATGGAAATGATCTTAAATTATCAGGACAACTTTAATAACCAATTGGATATACATTGACTATACTAGCTCTCAAGATTTATTTTTTATATATTAGTAAAAGTTCTTTATAATACAGAGCTGGGATCTATGAATGAAATATGAATGAAAATAAACAAACCTATCATTACAATAATATTTCACCAACAAATACCTTTTAGACATTTAGCTATATAAGACACTAGGCTTTGAAAATTTTAGGGTTGATGTTTTAAATTAGACCTGCAAGCTAACAGGACATATTTAGAACTAGAGAGTAAATGAACATTCTATTAAAAACATAATTGTTAAAACTCATTTCCAAATGTTATCATAACCTTATCACTTAGTTATACAGCATAATAAGACATAAAAGATTATCTTTAAATTATAATCCTTATTAACTAAGTCATCCCTAATTTCAGAAATAACTAGCTTTTTATTTCCTAGGAAAGAAGTGAAACACAATGAATCATAAGATGATTAACCAGTCATCTAGTTTGACTAGATGTTTGATGAGTACAGATTGCTAAATGTCAGATTTTGAGAACTACAGGCCAGAATTGTTCTTTATGGAGTTCCCAACTTTTTTTGGAACAAATACAAAAGGGAGGGTGGAAATAGTAGCAAATTATCAAATTTAAAATACAAAATATATTTAATGTAGGAATATCTATGGTCTTATTATGAAATCTTTCTTAGGCAACTGTGAAGAAAACAATTTAATTTTCAAATACTCCCCTGATTAAAAGCCTCTAACTTTATTTAGGGATAAAATGTGTGCCCAGCTGAAGCTCTTCAAGGCAATAGACTGTTTTATACTCTACCACTAGAGTGACAGACCAGTGATATTTGAAACACGATATACACATCCTGCACTGCATTGACATGCAGGGAAAATCACTGGAATGTCTATCCACAAATTTTTTTACTCTGAAAATTTAAGATAGAAAACTTTACTAACTGATGGATCTACAGTAGCACATGTATGTAATTTATAAGTAAATATAAAATATACTAGGAAATGAGCTCAGACTTTTATTTACTGATAGGGACTACACAGTAAAAAAGAAGAGTTCAGTGCACTAAATCATAAACCTCTTGATGACAGAAACTACCCTGGGTTAGCCTAATAGTCCATGTGTACCTAGAAAAGAGTTTATGAGAGTATTAACTTTTTACAAAGTTAAAAAGCAGGTTGTGAATCCAGAATCTACCATTTTGTTCTCTCCTAGCACACAGACATACAAAATTCCACTTAAAATGCTGCCAGCAAATCACTGTCTTTAATAGTCACTAATACTGTATTTTCACACTGGCCTGATACACTGAATTCATTTCTCTCTTCAAAATGTCTTTGCCATTTTTCTTCTTTCTTACTGATGTGTCTATTGATGTCACCACTGAATGTGCACTGCTGAGCTAGGATGCGATTTGAGGCAGGTTTAGGAAATGTCTATTTTATTTACTTCCGACTGCACATTATTCACTATTCAGCCACGCATCACTCTGTACCTCATCTTTAACTCGAAACTTGGGACAATTTGGATCTGGAAAAGACTGGAAAAAAATAAAGGTAGTTATGCAAATTTTAATATAAACAAACTTGCAGGGAGGCTGTTCAGTCAACAGAGGAAAGTAAGCTCCCTCAGAGCATCATGTAAAACGTTGGGCAGCAACCATGTCTATAAAATCAATGTGCTTTTCTGTCTCACACTGGCCTTCACCAAAACCATTCTACTTAATTTTCAAGATACATCTTTGTGTACCTGCCAAGATCTTATGAATAACATCCGAAGGAAAAAAAATGAGAAAAAATATTTTTAACTCCCTCTTCTTACAATCTGATATAAGCAATTTAATTGTGTTAAAAGAAAGGTGATATTATAAACAAAATTTAATATGACCATTGAGGAAACAAGAATGAACATTTCCATTAAAATATTACTAAAATAACAGGGTCCAAAATGGTATACATGGGATACAGTGGGCATAGCGGTTAAAACATAGGGGCTGGAGGAAACACATGAGTTAGGATACAAGCTCCATTATTTACCAGCTCCATTAGATTGGGCAAGTTATTTAACTTCTCAGAGCCAAGCATTCCTCATAAGAAATATTGAAATAATAAAGACTGCATCCCTAGATAGGTTTTGTGATAATTAAATAAGAGAATGGACTTAGAACACTTTAATCAGTGCATTTAGGTAAGTGCTTAATAAATGCTTAATGTTATTGTCATCCTCTCAAAATTGTTTCCACTTAACATGATCATGATAAACAAAAGATTTTGGCATTTAAAAAATTCCAGAAAGAAATTGACCAAAATATTACTATATTTCTGGGAATCAGTAGCAGGGTTCTTTTCCAAATATTCTAAAATGAATATATTATAATTAAAATAAACTAAACCATGTATTATTTTAAATATTCCAAACTAAGAAAATATTTTGTGATAAGCGAAGGCATCCGACCTGGTTCTAGGTCCTTGCTAGGAGACTAGTCACCCATATTTACTGAGAAAATCATATCTTTATGAGAAAACTATGCAATGTAGTAGTTGAAAACATGGGTTCCAGTCCCACTGCTGACTATCTGGTAATCATCTTGGTGATTCTGGATGAGTTTTTACAACCTCTGGAAGCCCTACTTCCCGTCTTTGCAAAATGGAATAATAAAAGTAGCTCATTTGTGTGGTATCTCTAAAAATGCTTCCGTTTCAAACTTCACGTTTTTATAAACACAGGAATCATGTCACCATTACTTTTGTTTAAAAACTATTTTTCACACATATTATAAAGCTCCTGTTATTAAAACTGTATGCTCCTGGAGCATTAATACATCGAATGAGATAAATCAGCCAGAGACAGACCCAAGTACATATGATAAAGGGCATTCCAACCAACGGGAAAAAGGAAGATGCCTTAGTAAATAATACTAGAACAACATGGGAAAATATTTAATTGGATCCACTCCTCATACCTCACACCAAGATAAATTCCAAATGAAATCTAATTGCACAAAATGAAACCATGGAAGAAAATAGCTGGGGCTTACTTTAGAACCTGGAAGTGGGAAACCATTCCCATCTCAAAATCCAGATCCAATGGGGAAATGAATGACCATATAAAGATAAATATAACTACAAAAAAATAAGTAATAATTAAAATTTACATGTAAAAATAAAACACTGTAAGCAAAATAAAGATAGTAGGGAAAAAAACTGCAATATATCATGAAGGAATAATAGCCCTAGTTTATATGGAATTTCTAAAAACTGAGAAGGGAAAGATCAACAGCCCAATGTAGGCAAAAGATGTACATACAGTTCATAGAAAAAGAAATGCAAATGGTCCTCAGCATAAGAAAAGATGCTTAACTTCACTAATGATATGAGAAATACAAATTAAAACAACATGAGATCCCATTTTTCACCTTTCAGATTAGCCAAAACTCCAAAAGTTTACAACATACTCTGTTGGTGAGACTGAGAAAACTGGCTCGCTTGTATATTACTGTTGGGAACACAAAACCTTTCAAACCCAATGGAGATGGATTTGGCAATTTCTACAAAAATACATATGATTTACTCTTTGACCCATCAATTCCTCTTATAAAAATCAACCCCCAAAAGTACTAGTAAAAAATATGAGATAATGTATGTACAAGGCTATTCACTACAAGACCAATAATAGCAAAGGACTGGAAATAACCCAAATGTCCATCAACAAGGGACTGGTTAAATAAACTACAGTACAGCACACAAGGGAGCTGTCAGATACATAAGGCAGATCCCCATATACTGCTATGGACTGCTCTCCAGGACACATGAATAAAGAAAAAAGCATAGAAGACTGTGTACTGAATGTTACAGTTTGGGTGAGAAAGGGAAGAACATATGCTATATAAACACAGCTACTTACATATTTGAGAAGAAATAAGGGAAAGATGAACCAAAATTAATCAGAAGAAAAACCAAAACAATTTTTATCAAGAAAGGGACAGACCAAAAAGGAAGAAATGGAGATAAGAGTGAGATCTCTCCCCACATACTTCACTTCATAGTTTTGATTTTGGAAAATCATGTAAACATGTTATATAACTGAAAAATATCAACAAAAAAAGACAAAAATAAAGCAACCTCCAAAATTTAAAATCAAACTGAAATAAGTGGACCTAAGTATATATCAAATTAACTAGCATAACCACACAGAAAACAATTCTTCCTAGTATTCTGACATGCTGCATTCAGTGTATTTGGCACCACTAAGGTTGTTATTTTGTCAATACTGTATTTTCCTTTTTTAAAAATACGTGTTTGTTAGCCCTCTCCACTGAAACTGTTTAGAAGTAACGACAACCCAGTAAAAATGGGTAATCGAAATATTAGAAAGACTATTTTCAATCTGTGCCACGAACAGTCTGAGATAATCACCGAGAGTGTGAATTTATGCCTTTTTCTAATTAGGAAACAAACGTTGAGATTTTACCTAAACTGTTAAGAGAATCCAGAGTAGTGCTGGTCCATGGCAAATTTTTCAGGTTTTCTTATTTCACATTAGAAAAATAAGAACAAATTCTCTCACACACTCACACACACACACACACAGCTATACCTATATATCCACATCTAAACATACATACACATACTCTCCTATATTCCTATATACACACACAACCACATATATACATACATATAAATACATATATATGAACATATGTGTCTGTGTGTGAAGTTGGCAATAACCCTTACCACAATTTTATGTGAAAATGCACTTTTTTGGAAGGAAAAATAGAGTAAGTATTGGTCCTAAGTAGGTTCCCCCATTTTTTTTTTTTAATTCTTGGCTCCAAATCAAATGTCTGGACACTGTATGACAGAGCAAACCCCACAAACACAAAGAAGCACGAGGGTCAAGAGAAAAGAGCGTGAACCTGGAGAGCCGACAGCCAGGAATGCCATCTCCGCTCTGCATCAGCCAGGCTGTGACTCTGGACCAACAACCCAACATCTGCATGCCTTGCTGACTCCTCTGTGACACAGGGACCCAAAGAAGGGCCCACCCACCTCACAGGGTTGTTTTGAGGCTCCAAATGCACCGAGTGCTTCAGAAACATTAAAAGCATGAGAGGGATATAATTTATTCTATTTAACCAGGAATGTGTACAGTGATACACATCAATAATTCAGAGTGTCACTTTACATCCCTCCCTGCCCCCACCAAAAAGCAAAGTGATTCATTTAAGAGCACTCAAGACAGAAACGAACCTTGACGGGAAAATCCAGCCTATTCCTTCTAATCAGCAGGACTGTGTCAAAACCATTCTGGACAGATGGATATTTAGTCCAATTTTTAAAGACCTCCAGGGAAGGAGATTCTACAAACTGCCTTGACAGCTGATGTGCCAACGCGTTGTAGGATAACTTATAAATATAAGGACAGTTGAGAAGGGTCTCCAGAATGCAGCCCAGCGTGTGTGTGCACTCACTGAGCACACACACAGCTAAGGAGGTTCCTGAAAATTGTAGCCATCCCTTTGATTGCTCTTCCTCTTCCTTTTAATTATAATTGGTCCTTCAGAAAGCAAGTAAATTAAGTGCAGGGGAAAAAAAGAGAAGACTTTGTGTTAATAAAGGTTCTGAATAACATAAAATAAAATGATCATACCAAACACGCAGAAATAGAATACTTCATACAGAAATAAGGGTGGAGTGGAGGAGAGCGTTTTCTCTCCTGGCACATGGTAGATGCTCAATAAACATGTGTTAGGTGAGTACATCTGAGAAGTATAATCTGCCTCTTATCCATATTAATAAGGAAGTGCCTTCTTGATATGCTGTTTGGAAGTGACCACAACACAGCTGATTGAACGCCGAAGAGTCAGTTAAATCTGTTGTTCCATCCTTCTACAGGGTTACTGGCTCTCAGAATCTGTTGTTTACCAACTCAGGTAGACTTCTAGACTTAGCTCCAGGCCACAAGAAGTCCTCGTAGCCAAAAACCCAGCAGGAATAACAGGAGGGACAAACGGAGGATCAAATCCAGCCTGCACTTCCTTCCCTGGTCCTCTTCTCATTCATCTGCCCAGAGGGGGACCTCTCCTAATTCTGCACAGAAGCACTTTGTACACTTTCAGAAAGCCTTGCTTTGCCCCACCTCTAGGTCTCCAAGATTTGAAGACTGCTCTTTCAATAAAGAACAATCCTTGGAGACTGAAGAGCAAATCCAAAATCACTCCAAATCAGTGACTGTCAGCTAGGGCAATTTTGCCCGCAGGGGACATTTGGCAATGTCTATATTTTTTACTGTTCTGATAGGGGGATTCATATTGGCATTTAATGGGTAGGGCCTAGGGATGCTGCTAAACCTCCTATGATGCACAGGATGGTAGAAAAAGGAATTATGTGGCTCAAGATGTCAACAGTACCAATGTCAAGAAGCCCTGTGCTAGATTAGAGTCCTTTCTACAGTGTCTCCGAGGCCATGAAAGTTTTATCTATGACAGTTTACAGTGACCAGTCTGCTTAGGCATCCACCGCTTAACTTACTGACCCAACAAATATTTGCTGAATGCCTATCGTTCTCTACCAGGCATGCAAACAAATAAAAGGCATTACCCTTCCTCAAGCTAGCTGGAAAAGAAAGTGCAAAACATACGGTATTTTGTTGGAAACAAACTAACAAACAAAAAACCCAGCAGGTATTCAAGTACATAACTGCATACAGTGTTTTTGTCATTTCTGATGAGATAATCGAGAATGTGGTCAGATAGGGCTTCCTGGAATAAGTCTAAAGTCCTCTTTTTTTTTTTTAAGGAAGGTAATAGACATGAAATTGAGACAAAGTGGGAGAGACAATTTAGTTTAGCATGTTCTCTGGAACACTGTAGAGTTTTCCCCATAGAAAGTGATTATAAATAGTAGTTCAGTTCCAGGTCAGCCCAGAAAAGCTTATTTAACCATAATCCAGCTGAGGTAATAAAACCAGAGGAGTCCTGGGGTATAAGAGCCCTGAGCTTTGTGACTCAGAAGAAAGAAGGACAAAGAGATTATCTGTCCCCTCCCCACTTCCCTCTTTCTCCTTCCTCCCTTCCCCCATTCCCACCCCCACCAAATCTCCTATGGGTAAGAGAGTAATCCTAGAAATTTAACTAGTTCTCTTTTCTTAATTTAAAAGTAGAGAGCATAAAAATTCAAACTGTACCCAAAAACTTGCAAAAAAACAAAAAATCCTCTCTCAGACCCAGGTCCCCAGGCTCCTTTCCCAGAGGCAGCCAAGTTACTGTTTCCTATATTTCCTCCAGAAATACTCTCTGCATATACTCATACAAACAAATACAAGCATATATAACCTTGCAAATCTATATACAGAAATGGGAGCATACCATACAGTCTGTTTTGTACTTTCTTTTTAACCGCAAATCTACCTTGTTTCTTTAATGGCTGCAGAATATTCCATCATGTAGATGTGTCGTTTGTATCAACATTAGGTTGGCTCCTGGGAACATTTTGAAAAAGCAAAAGTTTATCCTTCCCCTCTTACAACTCAGGACCCCAAACCCCAAGGTTTCCCTGTTCTTAGTGAAGAGCTGCCCAACCCTTCACTTTCTCTCTGCTGACTGGTTCCCCTCTATCCCCTTTCCCAGAGCCTCCACACTCCCAAAGCATGTGCTTCTCTCCACCCAACACACTTACCTCCTTTCAGAGTGGCTGACCTCACTCACCAACCTCATTCTGAAGAAAGCAATCTGATTCATACTAATTATTATATGAGTACTGACAAGTCCTTAACCCTCACATTTATAAAAGGCTAACCCAATTACTGTAGTTCCACGGAGAACAACAAAATTTTAAAAAAAATAAAGCTAGAATAGAAGCTGTCAATAATACACAATTTTGAGTTGGGGGTTACCATATTGACTGCTGACTCATGTCAGAAAATCTAGGCAGAGAGAGTTTCCTGTAACCGATGATATTTTGGACAGTTTCTTCTTTTTTCTCTGGCTAAATATCCAATCATTCTTCCAAAGGTCTAAGATTTTTTACAATACTCTTATTCAGTAGGCTGTCTGCAGGTATGATCATTCATAAACAAGTATTTGTAACATAGGGACCCACCATTCTGAGCCTTGCCACCAGTAAACTAAGAGCAGAAAAGAACATTTTGTTTAACTAAACTCTCCAGTATACTTCTTATGAAATCCTATAGGCCATATAAAAGTACCAGTATCTCTTCATCAGATGCACAGAAAACTGCTTGAGTAGCTACTGGCATCTTGTTGCTACATTATAGACAGAAATAACTGTTCCCTTTTCACCAGGGGCAGGAGGGATGCAGACTCATTTCTGAAATTATATCCCTTTTGGAGAGAGACCCAAAGTAGATGCTGAAGTAATATGGTAACATGGAACTCCAGACATTATTTATATTAATGGCATTCTTTTGCGATCCTTATGAAATTTGACTAATTTTTCAGAGAACTTAAAACGAACGTGTGATTTGATTATATGGAATTCTGCTTCTTTTACAGTCCCTTTTTTACTTTTTCTTTCTTTTTTTCCCCTTAGTTTTCTATTGCAAGCTTTGGCTCATAAACAGTGAACCAAATGTTCTGCCTATACACCTATATGGAAATCATCCTCAGTTTGTCCCAAGGTTATTGAGTATTAGATATCACATTCTAGGGATTTCTATCCAGTTCTATTCCCCAGAGACATATTAGTTAGGCTCCAAGAAAGAAATCTGTCCCTCATTAGCTGGAGTAGCCAGGGAGAGATTTTCGCTGGATCCGCGTGAACCAAGCGGGAACATGGGTACAGCATGCGATCTTGCATTCACCAAGGGCTTGCAGCACTGCTGCTGACTGTGCATCCAGCTGGGGAGTTACGCTGAGTAAGCTCTGCTAACAGTATTCAGGAGGGAGGGAGAGAAGAATGCACATGAAGAGAGAAACATAACCTATGAACATTCCTGTCAACAGCACAAGCTCTCAGCTAAGACCTAAAAACCCAAAGATGATAGAGACCAAGGCCCCTCTCGGGAAACTGATGAGTGGGAAAAATAAATAAGTAAACAATCACAAGTGAATGGGAGCAGGAAGAAAAGTTAGAGATGTTGAAGGTCTGAACTAGGCAGTGGCAGTGGGTACAAAGAAGGGATGAGAGAGACCGGAAGGACGTGGAGAGTCACTTCACCGCGATTGATGGCGGCATCCTGGGGGCGATGGAAGAGAACCGGAGTTGAAGATGACACTAAATAAGGCAGGGAATGAAAAAGAGGAGGAATGGATAATGAGTTCAGTCTGAGACGCACGGACCTTCAGATGCCCGTAGAAAATCGTGGTAGATCATAACCCTTTAAAATTTATATTAACTTGAAATTAGTCCTATGAAAAATAAATAAATCTTTTCTTCACGAGGATCCCTAATGAAGGCTTAACAATCGCAAGACAAAAGGAGTGTATCATCAAGCATGGGATAATGGACTAAGTGCACGCCAGCACCTGGTGATAGCAGATCCAGTGCACAGAGCAAACGGTGGTCATCATTAGTAGTAAATAAGAAATATGAAAGAGCCGACTGTTAGTCCTTGAGTTCAAGGCCAGGGAGAGGCCTCACTATAAACTGTGTATCCTCAGTGAAATCAAAGCAAAGTCAGTAACAGTACATTAAAACCATACCCCGAGAGTCATAATTTCAACTGCTTGAGTTAAAAACCAAATTCTGTCCTTTTAAGTGTCCATGTAAATATCCGTTGCTAGTGTAAACACAGAATAACTCAAGAGAAAGAATGCACAAGATGACTTCCACGTGGTGTATGGTCCAGGGCACAGCCTGCAGGCGGCCAGAGAGCCAGGGTTCAAATCCCAGTTCTGCAGCCCTGGGACCTTAAGCAAGTCGCATCAACCCTCTGAGGTCACTGCTCATTGTAGTGAGATATGGACTGCTCTCAGACAGGCATGACCAAGCACACACCTAAAATATAAGCCTTTCTTACAGGCACAGCCCTAAAGCAGTGCCGCCCAACAGAAATACGATGCGAGCCATATTTTAATTTTAATTTTTCTAGTAGCTACTTTAAAAATTTTTTTTAAATCAATGGAAGTTAATTTAACAATATAGTTTAACTCTACGTATCCAGATTATCATCGTTTCAACATGTAATCGATATAAAATTATCAACAATTTACTTATTTTTTTAGCTAAGTTTTTGAAATCAGGGTACAATTTGCACTCACAGCACATCTCAATCCAGACACAAAATTTTATTGGAGATCCCTGGTATAGTTGAAAAAGTAGATTCACATATCAACTTTGTCCCAAACATAGAAAAGGTTTTTCCAATAACTGAGTCGGGCATCAGTTTTTAAGTTGAAATGAAATAAAATTAAATGTTCAATTCATTCGTCGCACTAACCACATTTCAAGTACTCAACAGCCAGTCATGGCCACTGGCTACAATGCGGGACAGCTCAGTGCTCAGGTAAAAGCAAAACTCTGAGAACCACCCTAAGGTTCTGGCTACGCCCTCACTTGTAGACACCCACAAGATAACTTGGACATACACAGGATATGGGATTGAGGTGAGACTGGAGTTGTGCAGAACCAATTCATAAGCACTGAGAAAAAGGGGATTTAGAGAAAGGCAGAGCATGCAGAGCCCAGAAACACAGACCCACAGAAAATGGAAGCAACCCTCTGTGACTCCCTAGCCTTCCCTCCACCAACCATAAACCCACCTGTAACTAAATACATACTTTCTGCTTTCCCTTCTCATATAATGGAAGGAATATTCCTGGATCCTAGCAAAGCCAACCCTACACTTGTGCTTTGAATTCCATCCCCACCATCCTCCTCCTGCTGTTATCCTTCTCTCCCCTGCATCACCAGTTTCTCCTACTCCACTGGATCAATTCCATCAATGTTCATTCAAATATGCTGTAGTAGTTCCCATAGGAAAAAAAAGAAACAACAACAACAACAAAAATGAGAAATACAACAAAAATCTTTTCACCTTAAGTTTAGCTCCACCTTCAGCCCTTCCCAGCAACACTTCTTGAACAATTTACCTCTATTCACTATCTCCAGTTCATCACCTCCATTCCCCTGAACCCTTGCCAACGTCAGCAACTCTCTTGAGGGTGCCAAATTTAATGAGCATTTCAACATCCTCCCTTTATTTGACCTCCTCAGCAGCATTTGACTTGTCCTTTTTAAAAACTGTGTCGGGCTTCCCTGGTGGCGCAGTGGTTAAGAATCCGCCTGCCAATGCAGGGGACACGGGTTCGAGCCCTGGTCCGGGAAGAGCCCACATGCCGCACAGCAACTAAGCCCGTGCGCCACAACTACTGAGCCTGCACTCTAGAGCCCGTGAGCCACAACTACTGAGCCACGAGCCACAACTACTGAAGCCCGTGCGCCTAGAGCCCGTGCTCCACAACAAGAGAAGCCACCGCAATGAGAAGCCCGCGCACTGCAACAAAGAGTAGCCCCCGCTCGCCGCAACTAGAGAAAGCCCGTGCAAAACAACGGAGACCCAACGCAGCCATAAATAAATAAATTAAATTAATAAATTTATAAATAAATAAAAACTGTGTCTTCTCCTGGCTTCTGTTTCGAATTCACCTAATTCTCTGTCATCTCACGAGACCCATCTTGTCTTGTTTGTCCTTTTCTACCAGACTCTAAAGGCTGGAGAGCTTGGGGCTCGGTTCTGGCCCCTCTTCTCATCTCTACCCTTTTTGTCTAGGTGACCTCAGCAGTTTTCCAGGGTTTGAAATACCACATGTATCATATAAGGTCTGATGACTCTCTCAAATTTATACTTCCTTCCTGGCCGCTCCCCTGAGCTTCATGACGTAGAGAGAAAAGCTTAATGGCTGCCTCCACATGGAAGCTCATATCCAACCAAACAGAATTTCTGTCTTCCACTTGTTCCTCCCCTAGTCTTCCTCATTTAAGTTAAATGGCCACACCATTCAATCATTTGTTAGAACCAAAATTCTGGGAGACGTCTTTGTATTCTCTGCTCCTTCATTCTCAACATCTGTTCTTCAGCATGAGGCTGAAGGAGCCCTACCTCCAAAGTAAAACTTGAAATGGTCCTCTTTTCTTCATTTCCATTGCCACCAGCTTAGTCCAAACCACCATTATCTTACCCATCCCCCATAATTATTCCCTGTGTTCATTCTTGGCCACATACAATCCATTTTTTCCACCCATCAGCCAAGGTTATCTTCTTGAAAACGTAAATCAAATTGGGTCACACCCCTACTTTAAAACTTTCAATGGCTTCCATTATAGTTACAGTAAAGTCCCCACTCTTTATTGTGGCCCTGCCTAGTCTCCCTTCGTACATCCTATACCACTTCCCCCTTTGCTCTCTCCAGCCTTCTCTTCATGCCTACAACATACCAAACTCCTTCTTACTGCAAAATTTCTACACTAGCTACTCCTTCTGCCTTCAGCCTAAATAGGTGGCCTCTCCTTAGAGGTGGACCAAGCAAATACTCACAAGGAAGACAAAACCCTCCTTGCAATGGTTCCAAGCCTCCTCCAACACAGAGAAGCATATGTGACCCAGGCCCCAAATGCTATACCATAGGGCTTGCCTAGAATGATTCAACCGGAAAACGTTCAAAGAGGCAATACTATACGCCCATTAGAGATCTGGAACATTTTAACCCGCCATCTCTGCTATGTGAATAGTGATAGCTTTGCCTTCCACATATGAAACACAGAAACAAAAATCTGCACCTTCACCCCAGTTTATCATGGAAAATAAGTACTATTTAGGCTTTGAGAAAGGACAGTATACCTCTGAGCAAGTAATTCCTGTCAAAGTCACACCTAAGTCGTTCATAATTCTCTCAACCCTTTATTTCCCATAAGAAAAAAATTAATTCCCTGGCATTTCAGCTTAAAATCAGCTAAGCAAAATTTCACTGGGAAGATGTTGCTTAAGCATGACAAAGACACACCATAATTCTCAATCTCTTCCAAACAGCTGGTAGATTTTAAATTCCTGGCCAATGGGATGCAAAAAAAGAAATCTTTCACACATCTTTAAACTACAGAACTGATATTTCAGAATCAACTCTGTTTATTCTTGTCCTTCCATGAATTGTTAACGTCGGGAGCTGGACATTTACCAACCAATAAGTTTATAAATCAAGAAAAAAACTTTTTCAGTTGAACCTAATAACTAGACAAAGCAGAATCAGAACTATAAAGAGATCAAAGAGAGATTTTCCTCCAGACTCACAAAGGTACAGGGTGGGGGTCAGTAGATCACCAAGCAGTGAGGACTGTCAACCCCTGTGCTTCACAGCAGTGTCCCGGAAACGCCCAGGCCTCCGCAGGGAGGCTCCTTAGATTTCGCAGGGAGGCTGGACCCCAGATACCAGGTTTTCCAGCCTGAGAAAGATCCCAGAAGTCAGAATCGCCTGAGATGACACAGACAAGCATATCAACAGTGACCATGAAGGGCTGGAAATTGGAACCCTTCCCCTCTACCCAACCCCCCACCATTCTGTCATCCTTTACATTCTCGCGTGCACCCTTAAAAAAGGCAAAGGAAGCCCTGTCCTAACTGAGCCAAGTATTTCTAGGGGTCAACTTCAAGCTAAAATAAAGAAATAAATAATAAAGAAACAGAATATTTCTTACAAAAATTTTTTCATTACTAATAGCATGTTTTTTATACTGGCAATATATTAGAATAAATGCTCTTTGTGAAAACTGCTACATATTCTAAAATACATACTCCGTTTTTTAAAATATCACATTGCTAATTAAAGACTTGTAACTCACCTCTATTAAATACTGTTAAATAAAACCATTTTATTTGTCAATATTAGTGCTTGTGCTATTTCTGTGCATGCCTTTTCTAGTCAAGGAAATTTTATTAAAAGGACAAAAGTTGAAAACTGTAACCTCAGCAATCACTAACTTTGGGGACTTATCCCCTGGTACAAATGTTCATGCATATGCATATTTTTATCACATACTCAGACAGATGCCCTTGCATTGATTTGAATACTTGCATAAATATTAATGTGTACAAATGCTTGCATGCAGAAAACCCATTTAAGAAATATCCAATTGCATAGATTAGGAACATTAGATACTAACTGTATTAACACTTCATAAAATACATGCACAAATTTGCATGACAAAAAAAAAAAGGCACAATCCATTGGAAGAGGCCACATTCTCTCAACATGTTTGCCATTTTGTAGGTGTCAACTGGGAATTTACACAAACTATTTGAAGCCTTTAGGTTACTTATAATTCACTATTTACATGCATCTCTCCTGGTTTGAAAACTAAACTTCCCTTTTACAGAAAATTTATAAACTGTTAGCCATGACCCCAAAAGGACATGTCAATTTTTTAAGTCACTAAATGGCCTCAGAAGCTTTTTCAAAAAGAATATGACTCGAAAGTAATTTTCACAAAACATCATTCTCAAAACTTAGCTGTATACCATTACATTATACATCTGATTCATTCTTAGAGGTGGCAGGTAAATGTGAACTTTAAAAAGTACACACACACACAAAAAAATACACTAAAGCCCCTGGTTTAGTCAATTTGGATACAGCACAACTGGCAGTTGGCTCCTGTCCTCCACCCAGCTTCCGTTTTCAAATGCAGACAGGCTAAACTTCTTATCTGAGGGAGATGGGTGACGAGGAAGTAACTTCCTTGTGACCATTTGGGACTTCTCAATTCAATAAATGGCCAGCGGGGTACGCTATAAGTTTCACTTTATTTTTGTACTTTTTGGACAGCACAGATTAACTTTAAAATATTTCTTCATTAACTTTGACCAAAAATCAAGTCTGCATTTTACACTTGGACTTCTTGTATCCTCTTTATCATATTATTGCAAGATCTTACTGCCCACTTTAGATTGGACATTAGTCTCACCTGTGACTGAGCCAGCCCTAAGAGACAGGTCCACAGTCAAAACAAAGGACAGAGAAAGAGTTCTCAACCCAAAGTATTACTTCTTCTCCCTGAAACCCAGATTCAGCTCTTATGAGAACATGGCAAGCATCTTAGAGGTTAAAAGGATACACAAAGCATTTGGCACTTTTTCTGCCTCTCCTAGAAGGACAGACTTTTGATAAAAGGTTGTATGGCAGGAACTGACCATGGCCACTAATACCCATTTTTTGCCTTCCTCCTTGGCATACCACTACTCCGTATTTCCAGCCCCCAGCAGTCAAATGAGTTCACAGGACTGAATTCTGGCCTGTGAAACATGGATGGATGTGATGTACACGACTTCCAGACCAAGCCCCTAACACCTCTTATGATCCACCATGGTTCCTCTCTATGACTGACTGCATGCCAGATGTACTCACCTAGTGGAGAATTCCAAGGTCCAGGCAATAGCAGAGACACAAGATAGAAGGGGCCTGGATCATTGAATGACTCCATGGAGCAGAGCCCTTAAGCACCCCATCCCCACTACCACTGCATTGGCCTCGTATGCGAGAGAGGGATCAACTTTATTGTGCTCAGATCTGAGGATTGTTTATTTCAACAGCTAATCTATTCTGATTCATATAAGGTGTAACCACAGCACATACAACATCACTAACATTTCCTTAGTAGACAAATCTTTAAGACATTGCAACACATCTCTTCCAGGAGCCAAATGGGAGGAGAGGAGATCAAGGAGTGTGGCAGGACAGGTCAGGGCCTTGTAAAAGTCTGAGTGGAAATGAATCCGGAAAAAAACTTACACGCTGTGCATCAGTGAAGTAAAGGGCCACACAATTTCACTTGTTCATTAAAACATTTGTTGGATGCTAACACAAGCCAGGCACAATGTCTGGTGCTGAGGTTAAAAATATGACTGGCCACATGCCCTGAGCTCAAGGAACCACAGTCTAGCTGACTGGGGAGAAAGAAAATAAAATCAGTTCTTCGCCAAAGTGTGCCAAATGCTATAAAAGTCGCCCTGAGGAAGCAGCTACAATCCCCTCTCAGATGTGGATTTTATGTAATACACAGCTTGGGTATCCATAACAAAGGTCACAAAACAAATTCATTTCTGGATGAAAAATAACAGAAATTTTGAATCTGCCAAGACTGTGCTAAATATGACAGACATCAACTGTGAGCATACCAGTAATTCTAATATTAACTAATGCTGCAGATGATTCTTGGCATCTCTTTATCAAAGTCGCTAAGCACCACACAGCAAGAACACACATAACAGAACTGCAGATGCCGCCCTCCCCCACCCCCGCCCCCGCCAGGTGAGCAAGTCCACTGCAGCAACCTGCCTTAAGATATCCATATCACCTGGACATCACACCATGGACACCGACGGACCTCCTCCTGCAGATCAAATACTGAATCTGGAATCTGTGCCTGCTGATGAAGCAGAAGCAGAATTTAAGCGTTAGTTTCAACCCCTTTAAGTTAAAATACAGAATTCCAGCAGAAACATGGGTTTTCCTCCATCGTCCATCCACCTCCTCCATCCTATTTAAAAGCTAGCACTTAAATAACCCTGATGTTTATCATAATGCTTGTGAGGAAGCAAAACACCATTAGGGATTTGTCTAAAAATCTTAGAGTTCTGAGCCTAAATTGGGAAACAATTCATTTGCGAACTTATGTGTTGTGCTGAGCTGCATTAATGAGATTTTTCTTTTCTCCTTGAACACATGAGAATCATTAAATCAGTATGCATACTGTCATTGAAACGACCACCTTCTACACTTATCAATGAAAATTCTATAATAGACATTAGCTCACGGGAAAATGTTGCAACATTGTCTAATGAAGATGTTTTATACAAAACTATGAGTGACCGTAACCAAAATAATCAAAATAATATTTCAAGGATATCCAAATAAAATAAACTGTTAAAAATGGTAATAAATTTGAAGATTGGAAATACTGTTCCTATTTCCACAAAAACAAAATGAAGTGACCCTTTAAACATTTTCGTGCCAAGATCTTTTCTCAATTTTCAGTTTATTTCACAATAATAACAAAACTATCTGTCACTGAGCACTATGCCAAGTGCTAATATTTAATTCTCATAATTATCCTACAAGTGAAAGTATTTTTTTTAATTAATTTATTTATTTATTTTATTTTTGGCTGCGTTGGGTCTTCATTGCTGCGCGCGGGCTTTCTCTAGTTGCGGCGAGCGGGGGCTACTCCTCATTGCGGTGCGCGGGCTTCTCATTGCGGTGGCTTCTCTTGTGGCGGAGCACGGGCTCTAGGTGCGCGGGCTTCAGTAGTTGTAGCACGTGGGCTCAGCAGTTGTGGCTCACGGGCTCTAGAGCGCAGGCTCAGTAGTTGTGGCACAAGGGTTTAGTTGCTCCACAGCACGTGGGATCTTCCCAGAAAAGGGATCCAACCCGTGTCCCCTGCATTGGCAGGCGGATTCTTAACCACTATGCCACAGGGAAGTCCCAAGTTAAAGTATTTTTTAATTTCCATTTTACAGATGTGGAAACTTAAGATACAGTGAAATAAATGAAGCAGAATCCCTTTATGACTCTATTTTCTAGAGAAACAGAGGTAATAAAAGATGCTGTCACTTGAACGCCAGTCTTTTCTGCCTCTAAAAATCAGCTCCTAAGGCCCAAAGCTCTGCTGAGTACAGAACCTAGGCAACAGCAGGTAGTGATGATGAAATAGGTACAGGCAGAATCCAACCTCAGGTCGGCTTGTCTCTATGGTTCATGTCTTGCTTGTCCCGAGTCCCATCGTTAACTGTGTCCATTCCCCACTTCACTTTACAGTTAGATCTGACCTAAGAGCAAGAATCAAGTGAGAGCTTAAATCTGATTGACAGCTTCTTCTCTAGTCTACAAACATTCCAAAAGCAGAAAGCCAGCTGCCTCTCCCTTGGCATGCTCCCACTGAATCCAAATAAATAATGCAGTGTTTTCTGTGTTTTAATTTTCCTCAGGATTACTGTTCATTATGGTTTAATTTCTGCCTGTTGTAATTATTGCCTATTCTGTCCTTCAAAATGACCTTGTCATCCAACATTATTCAACAGACTTGAACATTCTCCCACCTTCTGAATAAGGTTAGGTCGCTTCTTTTTCAGGGCCATAAACATCAGCTCAATCTCAAATATTCTTTTTAAAAGAACAAAACCATACAGAAGAAGAAAACTGGATCTTTCATAAATAACAGAGGACTTTTTGCCTGGTATTAATCCCCATTTCAAAATATAACACTTTGGGATCCTCAGGAATAATTACCACCACTTGGCTTTCAATGTGTGATCTGGAGGGATTTCAGAGAGCATCTGGCAAGTACAGAGCAGCCCAGTGATGTACACCGGCATCCCCTCCTCTACACACGCATTTCCCTGATTCTCCCAAGCCAGACTACACTGCTTTCCCCGGGTTTCTCAATTACATTTTAATAAAATTATAAAAAGCCAAAAAGGAAAGCCAATCATCCCTCCATGTACCCACCTCCATAGACAGAGCCTGATTTCACATTGTTATTTAACAGTGCCTTTCTTCTGCATCACACAAAGGGCTTTTCCATCAGGCTTTCACTGATCCTCTCAGCTTAAGCATAAATATTATCATTCCCGTTTGAGATGTAAGAGAAAGAAGCATAATGATTGAGATATAAGGCTCTGCTGAAATAGGTCATTTTAAAAGTTGAAAGAGCCTTAAGACTTTATTATATAATCCACATATCGTAGGAAGTTATTTCTTTTTTGTTCTTTTTTTTTAAATTATTTTTATTTATATATGTTTGGCTGCACTGGGTCTTCATTGCTGTGCCCGGGCTTTCTCTAGTTGCGGCAAGCAGGGGCTACTCTTCACTGCGGTGCGCGGGCTTCTCATTGCAGTGACCTCTCTTGTTGAGGAGCACAGGCCCTAGGCGCGCGGGCTTCAGCAGTCGCAGCACATGGGCTCAGTAGTTGTGGTTCGCGGGCCCTAGAGCGCAGGCTCAGTAGTTGTGGTGCACGGGCTTAGTTGCTCCGCGGCATGTGGGATCTTCCCGGACCAGGGCTCGAACCCATGTCCCCTGCATTGGCAGGTGGAGTCTTAACCACTGCATCACCAGGGAAGTCGTGGAAGTTATTTCTTGCTTCTTACCTACATATCTTGCTACAATTCAAAACTAACTTCCTTTGCTTTTAACTAGGATCAAGTCCTCAATTTCTTACACACATAAAAACTGTCATTCAAAACTATTCAACTACAAGGATTTCATTCCTTTGCATTCTGATTTGAGGAGCCAATGGTAAATCATCTCAGACAGGTATCCTTATAAGCTGCCAGAAAAGATTATTTCCGGACAGTACCCTGAGGACAACAAGGACCCCAGGTCATCTCTTGGACCATCTATATGCACAACATAGTCATCTGTGCTGACTGATGTCTACGATCTCTGGCCTGTTGAATGAGCAACAGGCAGTTACGTTTTCTGAGTTAAAGTTAGCTGCACTCTGGTTTGTCATCTAACTTTTGAAAACAAAGCAACAAAAGTTTAGGCTTAACCTTTATTAAAACATAGTTAAGTTTACCCCAATTGCCAATGGTTTAGAAATGGAGATTTTCCTCTCCATATTTGTATGGAATTAATGTAGCACCTGCATGCAATGCGAAAGGCATACATATCTATATGGGTTTACACTCTCAAGACATGCCAACCTGACATTGTGTCTGAGACTGGCCATCCCCGGCTTGTGTCACGGTTGGTGCGCGAACACACCTTTGCCCTATTTACATACCATAACGACACCTGTGCTCGACGTTTGTCATTCAAGTCTAAATCCATGCAACAAAAGTGCTTAAGTTCTTTTATTTTTAATTGGCATAGCTTAAAAATACGGAGATACAAGAAGTCATGATTTTGTTGTTGTTGTTCTGCAAAAGCAGAGCCCTACAAACACTAGTGTTACAATCACCACAGGCCCAACAAGAGCCGGACGTAGGGGCTTCAAGATACATGGTAAAAACTGCAGTGAAATACCACCCATACAAGGGCCAAGTTGACAACAGGACTAGATAAGCCACTCCCAACATTTAGACAAACGATGACCCTAAAGTCTAGTGCCATTCCCTTACTAAAAAATACCTTTTAGTTACTCCCCCAATCTTCAGGATAAAATTAGTATTTGCAGTTCCTCAGAGGCAGTTTCATTCTTGACTCCTTGTATACTCAGTTCCCTATGTGGGAAGTTTTCACCACCCACCACTCGCCATCACCTCTTCCTCCCCTGTCTCTGTCCTTATTCATTCTTAGAAACTCATTTCATGCCACCTTCTTCTGTAAGCCACCTGTGACCGTCACCAAATCCCACCTAGGGCTGGGTTCCTGACTCTATGATACCCAAACCCTGAAACCTCATCTGTCTCCTAACAGGCTGTGCTGTGTGTTCTGGGCTGAGCGAGATCCATGCTTAGATCCTGCGTCCCCAGCTCCCAGCACAAAACCAAGCACAGAGCAGGCACCTTCAGAGGAAGGTAGAACAAGAAAGGTAAGTACATCCTGAAGTAGAATATGCATTAATCCTTAACCTCAAGTATCACATGAGTAAGTCCCACACTCACACTGTCTGGGGCAATGCAGTGCCTTCCTGCACCCCAGCACATAAAGGAACGTTTGAATGGGAGATTCCACTCATCGGTGATAAAGCTCTGTTTCCGGTGGTAACAAATTTGAAACTTCTAAATTTGGTCCTAATATCACCATGTGGCCTCCAAAATGTCATTTAAGGATAAATGAACTGCTGCATTAACAAAAAGAAGTTCCTGGTAATTCCCTGGCGGTCCAGTGGTTAGGACTCGGCGCTTTCACTGTTGCGGCCCCAGTTCAATCCCTGGTAGGGGAACTAAGATCCTGAAAGCCACGAGGTACGACAAAAACAAAAAAAAAAACAGAAGCTTACATCTTGGACATTTGCACTATGGCACAAGGGCTCCAGATATAACATATAAGCAACAATCCCGAAATTCTGGTGTAGAGGGAAAATTCTGCATTTTAAAGTCAGGAAAAAACCCTGGATTCAAACCTCCACTCTGTTCTTCACTGGTTGTATGCATTTAGGAAATTTATTTATTTTCTCTGGGCTTGTTTCATCCATGACATGAGGATAATGACAGCTATTTCTAGGGACTGTTGAGAAAAACAAAAGAAATAACAAATGTGAAAGACTGTGCCCAGCACAGAGTGAGCCCTTCATGAACGTTTGTCCCCAACCTCGTCCTCCATTCAGGGAGGAGGCGTCATCTAAGCATAAACAGTGGTGCACAGTGTCACAATGACTGACATTCTCATGCTTGACTCCCGAACAGCTGACTGAGGATAAACCTGCCGACCGTTGTGTGCTTTATGGTGCAAGAAGCCAATCAGGTTTTCTCCAAAACCTGTACATTGTTTCCATATATGGAAATTGTGTTTTCATATCATCTTTTCATCATTTGGATGTGAAAATCTGTGTTTTCAAGATGCAGTGGCCCTTGTGTTGCTGGTAGCTAGTCAGGGGGATGAGGTATAAACCTAAGAACATCGGGGCCTTCAAATGTTTCCAAAACGCTCTATTCTGTAAGCTGGGTATTGGGTACATGTGTGCCCATTTTATTACTATTCTTTAAACTGTACATAAGTTTCCATAGACAGTTTTCTTTGTGTAATATATTTTACAGTTTAAAAGGGGGGTGTAGTCTTAATACTGGGAGACTGAAATCAAGGTCACAGGCATGGAAATCCCGATGGCATTTACTATGGATAACTCATAAATATTTTGTGTACTTGAAGTGATGGATTCTTTTGAGCCTCTGATGATATTTTAGAGGATTTACAGTTTAATAATTAGGAGTCCTTTTTTAAATGCACCTCAAAAGTCTATTTCTGAATGACTGCAAATTTCAACAATGACCATCAATGTAATTCAAAGAGTCATGCATCCAAAGAGAAGGGCAAAACAGGCTAGAGGTCAAGAGACCTTGGTTCTAGCCCCAATTATATTCCTGACAGTGTGGCAGAGTTGCAAGTTAACCTGCAAAGTATTCAGTAAACACAGACTCCATGTCAGGTGGTACTTTGTCTAACACCCTCATCTGGGGTAACTGCAAAATATAGGCTATTTTATGAAGACAGGCTAAAAGCTGCCAAACTGATACTGCCCCCCTCTTCTTGTGCCTTCTCTCAGGACATTTTTTTTTCCTTTTGGTTGTGCCATGCGAGGCATGAGGGATCTTAGCTCCCCGACCAGGGATCGAACCCCTGCCCCTGCAGTGGAGGCGCAGAGTCTTCCCTGGACCGCCAGGGAAGTCCCACTCAGGACATATTTTTACCCCCAGTTTCTGGTGTGCTTATGGTGGCAAATAAAAAATAATTTAACTAATTATTTAATTTTAAATATATTATTGTAATAATCGCAGTGATGATCTAAGGAGTAATCTGCAAAAGTAAACACAGCACTCACCAGTTTAAGAGCCTTCCAGTTGTGTCGTGCTTTGGCATTTACAAATCACAGTCACAGACATTTGTACTGAGAAATCACACACACACACACACACACACACACACAGAGGAGGTGTCAGGAGACAAATGGGTAAGAACGTAGGAAGCAGATGGAAGGACTGTCTCATAAACAGACTGAGCACAGGCTTCATAAATGTAAGTGACGTGAGGCACCCCCAAAATAGCAAAGAGTTCGATGAAGTTATCCAGAAGCATGCAATCAGAAAATCTAACAAACTACTCATCATTTTCAGGGTATCTGTGTGTCCTGTGCTTTAGAGGTCAGCATTGTTATTGTTGACTTTTTAATATATTTCGTTTAAGGGGAAGCACCATAATCTTTGTAGAATTTAGAACCCTCAAAGGTTATTATAATCTAACCCTGGAAGCAGAAATAGTCATGGAATAGAGGTTGGAAGCAATGCAAATAATTTTAGCCATCTGTCCTGCCTCGTGCTAAATATTTCACAATTTTTTGACCGATAACATGAAGTCTATGATCAGAAAGCAACGGGCTAGTCAGTTTACTCTAAATAACCCTGTGGTGTGGTTTATTTAATTATATAAGTGACACTAAATTATTTTTATAAGTACAAAAGATGGTTTTCCTCCTTAAATAAATAATGACCTACCTTTCACAGTACTTAGTAATTTAACATGTCGAATGCCTTATCTAGCGAAACATAAATGTGAAATAAAGTTATGAAAACATTTACAATAAATGCCCAGGGGTGCACTGGAGCAACTTTTGGAGAAAATGAGGGAAATAAATGGTTAACTGCCAGCATACACATTCATGCTGGAGGACACAAAAAGGTTCACAGCAGTTGTTAAATTCATTTAGAGAAACTCACTTTATTTTTCCAACAGAGCTCTCACCAGCTAATCTGTATTACAACCTCCAGGAGTCAATATTCTCAGCAGGATCGAGATTCGGGCCACACTGATTCAGCTATTTAATCTTGCAAGAGAACGATATTTGGCAGGAAAAGACCCCACAGCACTGAGGGGACGTCCCAGAGGTTCGCTGTCAGCACAGACTGGGCCAAGAACACCGGAAGTGGAAACCAAATAGCACCAACTGATGTTTAGCAATTCATTTCAGTACCTCTCTACTCAAACACGTACGTACACTCTACATACGTGTGCTAACGGACACATCACACGTTCATATATGGCTCTTTCAGATCCATGTATTTTGGACCCAGTCATGAAAATTTTTTAACTCAAAACTATCGCTACAAAGGTTGGGAGTAGGAAAGAGATGAAGAAAAATGGCCATAGTTTTACTTTCAAAACCCTTCAACTTCTTAAGCACTGAAAACCAAAATAGAGAGAACATGTATCTGAACTTTTAAATGCATGCAAACATTTATATGTTGATCTTTTTAGTCATCCTGAAATTAATAAGCCAATCGATACTCTTCTATAGATGAGCATTTTTTACATTTTATATATAATACTATGGTTTGATAAATTTTTAATGATAGTTTCCGGAAGCCCATACTGACAGGCAAACAGGGAATAGGGAAAACAAACACAGGACACAGGAAAACTGAAAAACAAAACTGATAGCACCTACTATACAAATGAACTGTATGAATCACTGTTCAAGAAAATGATTCAGTAAAAATTCTCCAAAAACTATTTTAAAACAATGATGGCAAGGGTTCGATTTCTTTACCTCCCAAACCTGGTTAGTTATCCTTCTGATATTAACACAGTGTTTCCCTCTATCAAGCACTTATCACTGTGCTGCAATTATCTGCTCGCCTTTTATAGGGTAACCTACAGGCTCCATGAGGTCAAGGGTCATATCTATTTTATTTCTCATTAAATCCCCACCTCCTAGCAAAGTGCCTGGCACAGAGCAAACACTCAAAATGTTTGTTAAATCAGCAATTGTTGTCAAAAGTGGTTTCTTTTGAAAAAGAAATGGGGGGGGGTGGGCACAGATTTACAGGTACACATTTGAAAATATGATACTAATCTTTCAACAATCTTGCCTCAATCTACATTTCAGTGATGGTGTCTCTCTCTGCACTCTCACAGGTAGATGCTGGGTGTTCCTAACCTTACATTCATTCCTTTCTTCCTTTGCTCATTTCAATGCCATCTCCCTCATTTGTGACTTTACGTTGCATTAAGGCTCTCCTTCTCCATGAAAGCCTTTCCCAAACACTTCACGCATTCTAGTTTGGGCATAAATGCATGCAAAAAGTGGTTTCTCATTTTTTTCTGCAAGCTACAGGGGCTGGTGGAATGTGATGTCCACAGCAAATGTTTAATGTTTAACAAACATGCATATACACGTAAGGGAACAGTGAAGGCAACTTCTACTTCTATCTTATTATTTACAGTCAAAGCACTCTGTTCTGGAGGATTCAAACATGTACAAGAAATGCTGCTTGCCCTCAAAAACCTATAATAATTATACAACAAAAGTAAATATTTAAATCACTTTGTTTGGGGGAAATCAATTCTGTCTATCAAAAATAATAAGTGTTAAGAAGAACAGAATGATATTTTTAGGTTTCTTTCTTTTATTCTTTCTTCTAAATCTATACCCTTTTTCACAGTTTGCTAATAAACACAGGCAAATTCTGACAATTTCATAATTCTAAGGAGGCAATGATACAAAAGCTTAATTCAATTAAAAGTTGGCTTTGTTACAGTTAATACAGCCACAAGAGGAAAAATAAATCATAAATATGAGCAAACAAAAAAATGATAACTTCTTGCTTCTTGTTCTTGGAAAAGTCTGGGGGTACTTTACAAAAGCAATAGGTCCTTCAAACAGAAATTTGGAGCTATCCTTTTACAAGCATCATTGCACATGATTCTGTACAGAAAAGGAAAAGCCTACAAAGCAGCCTTGACAATGGGGAAAGAAAAGAAAGCTAGAATAGAAAGTATAAGCAAAAAATAAAGAAAAGCAATTTTCGTGACAATTCTTCTAGGAAAATGAAATGCAAATTAGAGAACATATCTGCATATGCTTGAAAAAGAAAAACATTCTTCTAACTTCCAGTCATGCAATTTTCTTTAATTGTTTAAACTTGGCTTGGGTTACCAATGGGTTTTATTTAAATCTCTGTATAATATCTCCCTTGACTCATGACCTCCTAATAAGTTAAAATGACGTTTGACTATTACACCTATTAACTGAAAAAACAACAGGTTTTAAACCTACCTCCAAAAATCCATTGAAATGATAATTATGTGGCATAATTATTAATGATAGTCACATGTGGGGACTCCACAAATATATCTGTAAGATTCCTGTGTTTTCTTCAACATTTAGTATGTGCTCACTGTAGATACGTCCCAAGAGGTATAATAAAATCTGGAAGAAAATTCAGATACCTTTTAAGTTTTAAATCTGTATAATGTACCGGAAATTGAGACTTTTTTTTAAAAAAGCTAGTCTTTATTAGACTTGCCCTGTGGCATGGGAATATTTCTTTTCTTTTGTCACACCTCTGCCCTCTTTTCTCTTCATATCCACCCAGGTCAAACTGCCAGCACAGGACACGTGAAATCTATATTCTGAGCTACGTAATTCAACTGAGGTCTGGAGAACTTAAAAATATAATTACTCCTGTAAGTTACCTTTGTTTCCGTAAGTGACCATCGCTCAAAACCACAAATAAAAAGAGGCCTGGAAGGGCCAATTGGCCCTAATCCTTAATTAAGGATTGGAAAGAGGAATCAGACATTTTTTTAAAGATTGTTCGGTTTGAAAATAGGAAAAAATTTAAAAACTGAATGTACAAGTTTTCCTGGAATAGCAACAGGTGATATCATCTACCTCCACTAAAGACAATGGCTTATGATAGTAGCTTATGTATCTAAGCATATCTAAAACATATGTTACTTATCTCGAAATTATCCTGTGATTTATGTAGATCATTTCTCATAATGCCCTGTTATGGACTGAATTGTGCCCCACCTCAAATTCATATCTTAAAGCCCTAATCCCCAATGTGACTGTATTTGAGATGGGGACCTTTAAGAAAGTAATTCAGGTTAAATGAGGCCATATGGGTGGGGTCCTGATCCAATTCAACTGATGTCCTTACAAGAAGAGGAAGAGACACCAGAAGTCTCCTTCTCTCATACACATGCACTGAGGAAAGGAAAGCAGCCATCAGCAAATGAGAAAGACAGCTCTCACCAGAACCCAACCCAGATGGACCTTGACCTGGAACTTCCAGCCTCTAGAATTGTGAGTAAATAAATGTCTGCTGTTGAAGCCACACAGCCCATGATATTTTTTGTTATGGCTGCCCAAACAGACTACTGCAAGCCCTATTTTTTTCAGGTACTTACTCATCAAAAAGAACTTCCTGGCTATGACATTTTAAAACAGGGGCAGTCCTTGCATTTCTAATAGGATGAAATTCTTCAATGCCACGTTAGAAACCAAATAGTCCTGCTTTACTTAGAGAATACTACTATAATCTTTGGATGAAACTACAGAAATCACTGAATATTTAAGTAAAAATAGGAGAAAGTGAAAAATAGATGTTTATCAAGCAGCACAGAAGGAAAGAAATAACCAAATCAAAGCAATCTTAAAAGCTAAGAACGCTCTTTCAAAAAGAAGTTTAAAGAGAATGTGCAAAATTAGTCAATATTTTAAATATTATTATATTCATTTATTCAACACACATTTATGGAGCACCTGCTATGTGTCAAGCACCATTCTAGGCATTAGCAATTTTGTGTTGAAAGGATAGATTAGTTCCCTACCCGACTGTGGCACATATCCCAGGAAAAGTTTAATTTGCCTAGACTGAGAAGCAGACGTGAAACAGGAGGGAAGGGGGCAGGGCACAACCTTTAAAAGAATGATATAGCCATTGGATAGGACAAAAACTGGTTAGAACCAACTAGGTCCAAGATGGCGGAAGATTCGACTTGCAGTGGACCTTGAGCCTCATTATACACTCATTGTAATACATTAGCGTATGCTAAATGACACACCCACCAGCACCAGGACGGTTCTGAGGCTGACCATAAAAGGCCAAAAAGTAGGCAGTGAACCAATTCCTGGAAATCTCTGCCCATTCCGCCAAACAGTTGGAATAATCCTCCCACCTGTTAGCCTATGAAATTACCCAGCCCATAAAAACTAACCACCCCATATTTCGGGGCCTCTTGGCTTCTGAGAGGGCCCACCCTCTGTCTGTGGAGTGTGCTTCTCCCAAGGTCACTCTAGCCTTCTGAGATGGACCACATTCTGTCTATGGAATGCATCTCTCTCTAAATAAATCCACTTCTTACCTATCACTTTGCCTCTCACTAAATTCTTTCTGCAATAGGACATAAAGAACCTGAGCTTCATTATGTCCTGAGACCAGGTGTGTGATCTCAATTAGAAGGCAGTGGGTTCAAGTCCCAATCTGGGTTTTGGCTGAGTTCAAGTCCTGGCCTGTCAGTGTAAGTCCCAATCTGAGTTGTGTGGTTTCAGATGGAAAGGCAGACTCTTTCGTAAAAGAAAAAAAAAAAAAAGAAGAAATGGAGAAAATGACACCCTTAAAGGAATTCAGTCCTTTACTGAACAAGTATATTTACGTAACTACTTTGTGCTAGAAAATGATGGAATGGAGGAAAGATCTGGGAGTTTTAAGGAAGAAAAGCCATGTGATATCTACACAGATCTTAAAAGAGATGTTTGATTAAAATCAATATAGAAAGGTTAGAACTCCTGTAATAATCTCTATTACAAGATGAAATTCACACCATGCTAGAAGGAGTCACTCCTCAAAGTCTTAAAATGGGTATGTTAATCAGTGGTAGTCCTGGGTAAGCCGTCCCAGAGCCCGCAGCCTTGGGCAGAGTGGGAAGCCATGGGAAGATCTGTTGGCACAAGAAGTCAATTCATTTGTTTATCAAACTTGGCTCCACGCTAGGCCCTGGGGCTAAAGAGAAAAAGACACAGCCCAATCTTCATAGAGTTCAGTCCAGGAGGAAGATAGTTCATAATGCAACTCTAGAACCACAACGCCAGGGAGGCGAGAGGAAGAGCAAGGTCATGGGAGAAAAGACAACCTCTGAGCTGAGTATGGCTAGGGAGCGGGTACAATCAGCCTTCTAGACAGACATTTGAAGTGGATCGGGCTCAGGGTCCAAGAGGGACCCCAGGCTGGAGATCTCAGCTGGCACTAAACCAGGGACAGCCTCACTCCATGCTAAAGGTTTTACACTTTAACCCAAAGGCCATGGGGAGACACGGACAGATTTTAAGGAAGAGAGTGACAAGATCAGATGTGCACTTTAGGAACCTTGAAAGAAACCACAAGGAGAACAGCTTACGAGGGAGCAGAGACAGTAGAATGACAGGTGAGAACAGTCAAAAGACCATTCCCACAACCCAAGCAAGGGATAGGGAGGGCTAAGTTAAGGATGTGACAAGAAAGGTAAAGTGCAAAGCATCATTCTTGGCGATACAAAACATAAATTGAAGAAGACATGGATAATCTTCATCTTCACAAAGTTAGAGAGGTGAAACACATACCACATGAAATGTTAATTAAAACCAAAATGTGGAATGCAATGTGTGAAGTCGGTGCTACAGGTAACAGTGCTGTCGTCAAAGTACTGTCATGATTCAGAGATTAGAAAGATCGCTATTCCTGGGGTCTGAATGCGTGCCTGGGATCAGGGGGTGGGAATGTAATTAACAGATAGTGTGAAATTGTTCCAAACCAGAGAGACTCATGAAAAGCCCAGAATAGAGTAAACAGCCAGGCCTAAAAGAAATGGAAGAATAGTGTTGAAGGACAGTGAAAGATAAGGTGAAAAATAATTTAGGAGCAGATTGTAGAGGGTCCTTAGAGTCAGAAATTAAGGAGTTTAGGAGATTAGACTTTATCCTACTCAAAGGGGAGGTCCAGGGGAAGTTTTTTAGTGGGTTATAATTAGGGTCATGATGAAAAAGGTATTTTGAGTCCTCTGGTGACAGTGTTTAAGATACAATGGGAGAGGCAGAAGGCGCCTGAAAGGAGACAGGGCCAATTAGGAGACCCCTGTAAGAACTCAGGCGGGATAAGGGCCTGAACACAGCAGGACTGAAAAGAAAGGAATGGGCGGGGAAAAGGGATTTCACAAAAGAAGGACCTTCAGAAATTGTTTGCTGAATCCTTAATCTCTGTTTCCAAAAAGAAGTCATATGTGTTAATTCTTTTATTACGGGGGCCCTTCCCAAACCTCCTCTTTAGACAATGCCATTTTACAATGAAAACTCTTGTACTTGCCATGCACAAGTAATTCCTGGTCTGGGATGTATTTGTTTCTTTAAGTGACTGTGGCTAAAATATTGAGGATAAAAAGAAGAGATCAACCTTTGATGTTCTGCCCTAGGTGGAAAAATAAAGCAAAACCAGGTGTAAGGGAAACCACGGATTTAGAGAAGAAAGGACGAAGAGGTAATTTTCCGTACATTTTTCTCATGAATACTTTTATAAGTATTCCTCATAGAAATACTTTCCCTAAGGAGAGGTTGTTCAGAGGATCTAATCAGACTGGGTATGTCAAAGTGTTTTGAAACGAATAAACCATTCATACATGTGGTAGGTATTATAAGGAAAATACATGTTATTGCCCTATCACTTTCTTTGACATATTCGATCTCTGCTTTAAAGATAATGCTACTGACCCACTATTACTCAGCAATGCATCGGAGTTACTGGTTGAGATAAGGTGGGGATAAAGCATGGGTCATTAAGGTAACACATAAATTCACTCTGTGAAAATACTAGATTTCAAGGGCTTAAACCGAAACCACTGACCTCATCACTAATCACCTATGTTAACCAGCCCAGTTACGAGTTATAACAAACTGTCTGTTATAACAGAAATAACCATTCTCCTTTCAAACTACTTGGTGTACTAGATTTCACTACTCAAAATCAGAAGATTCCATATCAGTTTTTCATTAGTTATAAAACAGTTATGCTTCTTGTATGAGGAACAAAATTAACAATCTATTTCAACATGGAATGGTGTTAACCTTTCCCACCTTTAAAAAAAAAATCTTATTTTATGTTTGCTCAATATAAAAAAAAAAAGAAAGAAAAACTCTATGTCAGTTGTTCAGGTTCATATAAGACCTAATTGCCTCATACACTATAATTTTGCTACCAGTTTACAATTAGCATGCATTTTTCATGCATGAGTTGACCCAATTACATAACAAATTTTGCCTTTGGGGATTTCTCCTGACTGCTTGTCTTCTGTCCACCATACAACTCAATTTCACACCATCAGCAGCTTGAACATGGCCCCAGTCAGTCTCTGTCAAAATGATTTATTTAAATTACAAACAGAGACCAGATCCCCAGATAATCAACCCTACCCTCATGCTCACCCTTACACTCAACATAACTTTGAATCAAATCTGTTAATAGTCCATAGACACTGCTATTCAATTATTAGGCCATGTTTACCTCCAATAATCTAATATTTTTGAAGCTAACTCACAAAATCTCAGGGAACTAAATCAGCAGTATCCATGTGAGCTTATTAATGGGCACATAATTTATTTTGCATTCTAAGAAGTCAATGAAAAATTATGTAGCTGTCTCAAAAAAACTAAAAATAATTACATTTCAATATCAAATTACAGAGAGACTCTTTTCTATAATGTTAAAAAAAAAAAAAAGGCTTCAACCTGAACTTTTCTTGTAAAGCAAGCAAGCATTTCTGGGTATGCTAAATGTGAAAATGGCAGTGAAAAGAGGTATTTGGGAAACAGGAGAGATAACCATAAGGATAGATACTTACAGGGTAAGGGACAGAATACAGAGCAGATGAAAATACTATTGTCTGTATTGTCTGTGGGCCAGTGATCTAAGGAAAGGGAGTTCTAAAGACTCCCACTGAAGCCAACACACACAGGCACACATGCATGCATACATATACATACGCACAAGTATTTCCTGTGAGTCAAGGCACAAATCTTAACGAATCACGTAATGGTATACTTACCATTTCAGTCGCTCTGTAAAATACAAGATTTTGTCATCTGGGTTTTTTTTTTTTCCTTCCCCTTCATACAATATTTCTCCACCACCTGAAATAAATTAGAAAATAAACATCTAGATTTTATCTACAGCACAAAGATTGTCAAAGTCTCTCGGGGTTGAACTTCATCATTTATTTCACAATTTATCCACAGACTGTCTCAGCTAATTGAAAATACAGCTTATATTAGTGTGTAAACAGGCAGAATGAAACACATCAATAATCTTCTTCAGGCTGGACTGAGTCCCTTAGATGTCTGGTGGTGATTCTGCCTTGCTATCCTGCTGCAGATTTCCTGAATGTACTGATTATAAACTTGAAGGTGGTAACCACATGAATTAGAAACAGCCTTTACAATTACCCACACAAGCTAGAGCTATAAGGACAACAGAGAAAAGGCTTTTTTTAATGTTCAAATGCACAGGAATTCCTCAATTCACATTTGTATGTTGTCCTTTAAGAACATTTTCCTAAAATATCACTAAGTAATGAGGGTGTACTAGGACATTTCTACCATTTCTGAATTTATGACCTAGAATGTATGACCTAGGGAGGTGGGGTAAGCAATCAGACATCTTCTGGAATTTCATGGAAAATTTTTTTCTTTATTTTGGGAACCAGTTCTTTTTCTTTCCAACCATTCTGTAAATTGTGAAATCCTGCCTCTTTTCTTATTTTTTCTGCAGCTATACTAAGAGGGTAATATAGCAGAAGAATTTTATTTATTTATTTTTTTTTAAAGATAAATAAATTTATTTTAAAAAATCTATATATTACTACTACAAATACGACTACAAAAAAGCTGCAGAAGAATTTTAAATTGCAGCATTTAATAAATCTCCAGGTTCAATATGTTGGCATTATAGACTCCAAAAGAAAGAAGTTAAGGCTAAACCTGCTCTCACCCTTTTCATTACACACAATTTCAAATTTACAGCTGTATTTCATCCCACACCTCAGTAACATATGCAGACCGAGTAGGCATTTCCAAATGATTTCAAATCTTTGACAAATGAATATGAGAGTGTCTGGAAAATTTTCATAACACTGACACAGACACAAGCAATCAAAAATGCCCATTCATCCGTAACATATTACCCAAAACACCTAGGAGTTGTCATTAAATCCACTGTTTTATGTCTTTATATTTTCCTTAGTCCGAAAGGTATTAAAGGCAGCTTAGAAGGATCCAGACAATATTCAAAGATAAACTAAAAACAAGTAAAAAAAATGAAGCAAATGGAAAAATAAAGATCGCAAAGACCCTGACTTAGTTAACCCACCTACATCAACCCATATTAAACCTGGAGCTCAAATCTCATATCCCTTGTGATTTTCAGGATAAGCCCACTCCATCCCAGCATCTCCAGCAGGAAGACGCTGGTGTCTCTTCAGTCTGACCTTCTTCCTCCCAAAAGAGACACAATCTAGGCCACTGTCAAAAATATCTGTCTGGATCTGGCCAATATATTTCAGTGTTTGGGTTTATCTGAAAGCGATGCGGAAAACTGGACTAGTCAGAGTACCACTTTTCAGATTAACCCAAGTTTCTTATAGAAAAAAGATCCTTGAATAATATGGAAAACCTGTGAGGTCACAGGAAAATTCATGAAGTTGTAGCCTTACAAATGAATAATAAACTCACTAGACCTCAGAATATTTAACAGCTTCTTTTCTTCAAGAGTAAATCCCTAACTCCTTGTGCACTGTTGGTAGGATTGTAAATTGGTGCAGCCACTATGAAAAACAGTATAGAGGTTCCTCAAAAAATTAAAAATAGAACTACCATATTATCCAACAATTTCACTTCTGGGAATATATCCAAAGAAAACAAAAATACTATCTCAAAAAGATACCCGCACTCCCATGCTCATTGCAGCATTATTCACAATAGTGAAGACATGGGAACAACCTAAGTATCCATCAATGGATAAGTGGATAAAGAAGTTTTGAGATATATGTATGTATGTGTATACACACACACACACAATGGAATATTATTCAACCATAAAAAACAAGAAAATCCTACCACTTTCAACAATATTGATGGACCTTGAAGGCATTATGCTAAGTGAAATAAGTCAGAGAGACTTATTGACAAATACTGTATGATCTCACTTATATGTGTAATCTAAAAAACAAAGAAACAAAAAAAACACACACCAAACTCATAGGAAAAAAGATCAGTTTTGTGGTTACCAGAGGGGTGGAGAGAGGGAGAACTGGAGGAAAGTGGTCAAAAGGTACAAACTTCCAGTTATAAGATAAATAAGTATTAGGAATGTAACATACAATATGATGATTATACGTACAACTGCTCTATGATATATAGGAAACTTGTTAAGAGAGTAGATCCTAAGAATTCTCATCACAAAAAGAATTTTTTTTCTTTTTATTGTATCTATATGAGAAGATGGATGTTAGCTTAACCTACTATGGTAACCATTTCACAAAATATGTAAATCAAACCATCACGCTGCACACCTTAAACTTATACAGTGATGTATGTCAATTATTTCTCAGTAAAACTGTTAAGAATGAATCCCTAACAGTAATATTATGAAATCTATATTTTCTTACTGCTATCCAAATAGTAATATGCCTCATCACAGCTAAAAGAACTACTTATAAGAATGCTATGGTTGCTAACATCAAGAAAGTTGCACAAATTTTTTTTTTAAAAGATGTTATCTAATTTAAATACTTCTAAAAATCAGCACTGTCTATATTACAGGCTTACTCTAAATAGTATTTTGCATATACTGCTATGTATATGATAAATATAGATTTATACGTACCTGGGTTATAATGGTTTTTTGCATAATTAAGAATGGATCTGCAAACAGCCTCTGGTATTGAATAAAATGTATATTCCTGCTAATGATAAAGGTTGGTGAAATGATCAGTTCTTCTCTTATTAAATATGAATAATGACTTAATTTGAATATAAATTAAAAGGCTTACCTTTGAATCAACTGCAATCCTTACGTTAGCTGTCATGTAGATGTCTTAAGTAGAAACGTTTAGTTCTTTTTGAAATAAATTTGTGATAGTTGAAGATTTATGATGTAACTTTGTTTTATGCAGCATTATTTTTATTTTTTTTAAAAAGGTTCTCCAAAAGTAATCCAAAAAAAGAAACATTACTGAATGTAACTGCCAGTGGGACATATCTCTAATTTGTATTTTAAAAAACAAAAATAGGGTTTTGATTTAAGGAAAGAATGAAGGGGAAGAAAGACGATGGACGCAATCTTCAGTATTAATGATTGGTGGGGTTGTTAGGATGGGGTAGAAAAACTAAGGGACAAAAGCCATGAATCCTTAAAATTCAACCCTTTCTCTTCAAACAAAGAAGTCCTTACTGAAATAAAATGTCCATTTAAAGAGCAAACAATGGATAAACCTTAGGGAATATGGCAAAACAAAGTGCCTGCCCTGCCTCCTCTCACTCCCTAAATAAATTTTTAAAATACTGAATAATTCTGTTTTTGAACTTTTGACACATAAAATTCTTTCTCAGATTATAGCCTATGATTCTATCTGCAAATTGTTACTATATATATGTATATTATGATGATGGCCAAATACCAGTGAGTTTAAAACAATCTGCTAATTAAAAACTTCCTAGAAATTAATGCTACATAACTTAAAACATCTCGACACACAAATTTTGGTGATTGTACAAGTGACACACAAAATAGACTTCTCGTGAAAAATGGTAGGCCTCTTGCGTGTTTGCTCATACTTTTACATCACGTCCACAGTTGTTGATTTTCATTCATATTTCCTCTTGAATACCTAACACTGAGTTAATTTTTTTCTGGAAAAAAATTCATTTTGACGCACTTCATATAATACTTTAGAAGAAACATAATTACCACTTTTAATAAGTACTCGGTTAACAATTTTGGTCCCTAATATGTTTTGAACTTCTGCTAGTCTCAATTTTCTTTTTCAAGAAAACACTATTACTGAACAAGACGCAGCTTTCAAATCCAAAGCAACTTCATAGGTAAATGTTTATTTCAAAAATTAGATGTAATATGCCATTTCAACAAATATCTAATTTAAAATATGAAATCTTAAATATACACAATTAGCAAATATGAGATTTCTCCAGATAGCTAACCTTATATGTATACATTGTATACTATTCCAGTGCAAAAAATTAACTGATGGCTTTAATATTTACCTATACAAGTCCTATTTTGGAAAAATTCAAAAGCTGAGAATCATTCAAAAAGAAATAAGATGCTAAATTACCATAATGTCTTTTAATAGCAATATTATTATTTCTAAATACACAATTTATTTAATTAAATTGATTTACTAAATAAATCAATTTACTAGATAAATCAGTTTAATAAATAAATTAAAAGTGTATGCAGAAATATACAGGCATACCTCAGTGATATTGCATGTTCAGTTCCAGAACAGCTCAATAAAGCAAATATCACAATAAAGCAGGTCCCATGAATTTTTTGGTTTCCCAGTGCATATAAAAGTTATGTTTAGGGGCTTCCCTGGTGGCGCAGTGGTTAAGAATCTGCCTGCCAATGCAGGGGACACGGGTTCGAGCCCTGGTTTGGGAAGATCCCACATGCCGCGGAGCAGCTGGGCCCGTGAGCCACAATTACTGAGCCTGCGCGTCTGGAGCCTGTGCTCCGCAACAAGAGAGGCCGCGATAGTGAGAGGCCCGCGCACTGCGATGAAGAGTGGCCCCCACTTGCCACAACTAGAGAAAACCCTCGCACAGAAACGAAGACCCAACACAGCCATAAATAAATAAATAAATAAAATTTAAAAAAAAAAAAAAAAAAAAAAGTTATGTTTATACTATACTGTCGTCTATTAAGTGTGCGATAGCATTATGTCTAAAAACATGTACCTACCTTAATTTAAAAATATGTTATTGCTAAAAAATGCTAACCATAATCTGACAACACAGGGTTGCCACAAACCTTCTATTTGTAAAAAACAAATCTGTGAAGTGTAATAAAGCAAAGCATGATAAAATGAGGTATGCCTGTAGTCACTGCTATTAAAGTGTTAGGCTCTTGATAACTGTGATGAAATCAAAGGGAAGGAGTTTAAAAGGTGAACTTGGCATATTTTCTGAGGACACTGAGTGCTGCTTGCATCCCATAGCAATAAGAACACTTCCAAGTTGCCCAATTTCACTTTCTCACCAAAAATACAAGTTAGGGTATTACATCACTGAACAGAAGGTCACCTACGTTACTGATTTGTTCCTGAGTCCTCTTCAGCCTCTGTAGTTCAGGAGTGTCTGTAACAATGCTGAAGCCCCTTCCTTTGCTTTCTTCAAAATCTCTTTTGTACTTGACCTAACAGAAATAGAAGTGAAAGAAAGAAAGGAAGAAAAAGAAAAGTAAGCAAAAGAATCACAAATCCCACTCAGGATAGATGGGGGCCATATAAGCTGCTAAAACTGGAAGCAGAGTCTCCAGGAACAGCTCTATTAGCAGGTGGCACAGTGCATAGCTAGACTGCTTGGTTTGTGTTCCAGCAACCACTGTGTGACCTTAGGCAAGTTACTCAACCACTCTGTGCCTCCGTGGTCTCATTTGTAAAATGGTGATAATAACAACAATAATAGTATTTAAATAACGCTATTTAGTAGGTTCAAATGTCTTAATTCACATACCTAGCCCACAAGAAGCAAGCAAGTACTCCATAATAGTTATTATTATCATCATTAATAGTTATACTAAAACTGACAAAAATGTGGAAAAAGAAAGTTAAATCTGCTCCCATGGCTTGTCCTGTCAGTGACAAAGCATCATTTTGAGCCTGGACAGCACTATGGAGGAGGGAGACATACAACATTATCAACAGCAGCCCTGTCCGAACAAAGTTTTCATTCTATTTCATAAGGCAAAGCATATGGATATGATTATACAATGTTGTACTGCCAAATGTTGACTATGTAAATGCTTATGAAAATATTTGTAAAACAGGCCACACCTAGAGATTAAAAGGCTTCAAGCGCATGCCCTTGGCATACTGTGTGAGGTACCTAAGTTTTTTTCGGTATTTAAACATATTTCTTTTCTAATTACAACCCAGTGAGGCTGAATTTTACAGTTTCCTCAGGGGATTGGAATAGCTAGTGCTTAATCTTACTAGGGCCCCACCTCCTATTATTAGCATAATGACAACAACTGTCACACCAGTTAAATATCCTGCTTGTTAATGACTGAAATGGTTACATCACTTGGACTGTTCTTATTTCTTTAAAAGCCTAGATATCAAGACATATGGAAATATATTTCTGATAACTCATATAATCCCCATTTTCACATTCATAATTATCAGCTTCAAATTAAAACTTAAATTAATAATTAACATTTAGGGTAGCTAATAAAAATGATTCTGTAAATGCTACTTTCTATATAAATTTGAAAAGTCTCCTTAACTGAGCATGGAATGACTGTTTCTGTTGAGTCGTGTTTGTATTTAAATACTCAATTCTCTCAGGCATTACTGTCCTTGAGGCTACTAGAAGATTTCCTTTTACCTGAAGAGCTTAAAAAAAAAAACCTCAGATGACAATAAATAAAAAGAAACAGATACTCTCATCACTTTTAGCCTAAGAATATCTAATTTTCCCTCCACGTTTCGTTTAAATGTATAAAAGTACTAAAACCCTTACTTTATTTCCATAAGTAAAAGGTCAAATAAACCACATCATTTTTCTTCTACGGAAAACGCTGAATGAGATTAGCCTTCTAACTCTCAATCTCCCAGCATGTGTGAAGATACACACCAGTACATTCTCAGTGTTTTATGCCTAACTAAGCAGGGAAGACGTTTAGCTTTGCTTGAAGTAAGCACTAAGGTGCAGAGCAGTAAAATAATAAAAGTAGGAAAGATGGCAAGGTTATAATAGCAACAGGAATGAAGAAATAAGAAGAAAAATCTATAAGCCAAGTTCTAATATCCTTAACACCAATTTCAGAGAAGACACAATCACATATTCTTTTTGTGATTAGCCTAGGGTTTTTTTTAATGGCAGTTTCCAAAGAAAGAACTGAAAAGAAAAACCAGTAAATTTCGGAATGGTAACTTTTGAGTTAATTACCATTTAAGTGTCCTTTCCACATTCACAAGACACATAAGAATCATCTGATTTGGGCTTGCCACATTAAGTGACTAGTTTTGAAGAGTATACAATTACTTCCATAACTGGTTTGCAGAGTTTTAGAAGATGTTTAATCCTTTTTTAATGGGGTGATCCACAACCAAGCCTCATATACTCTTAGCATCAACTCAAGCACCAATCCACCCAGTAAATCTTTACTGCACACAGGGAGCCTTGGAGCCCTTAGTCAGTCCCTCTCTTTTCCGTACTCCCAGCCACTTACATCCTATCTCTCTACTTAGGTCTAATTTTAAATGTTATATCTGATGGTTTGCCAGGTATGCATAGTCTGATTCTGAGAGACAAGTGGATATAAAAATAAAAAGAGTTCAAAGGTCAGAGGGAGGTAAGAGGATTCCTCTCTTCAGTCTCATGTGTCTCCTCTGCCCTCACAACATGACCCCATCCAGATAGTGAGAGCACTGCACCCTGGGCCCAGGAATCGGCCCACACACAGAATCTGGTGAGTGTCCCAGAGCCCCAGATCTAGGACTTTGGTAGGAACTCTTGGGAAAGGGGTGCTCTTTCTCCACGGTCTGGCTAGTTTAGCAAGCTGTAAAACTGAAGCTGCTGGCCATAATTTGGCCACTCCCCAATGATGATGAAGCCAACACAGAGGCAAGCAAAGCAAGAGATCATGAGAGACTCCTGACAACATCATTCGAGCACCTGGATCTAACTCTTCCTAAAGCCAGACCCACCAGGCTTACCAGTTAAGTGAGTTAATATCTCTCCTTTCAATAACCAAAAGAATTCTGATTAATACACCACCCCTAACATGCCTACAACGTATACACATGTACAGTGAGGTTCCCAGAATTATTAACATGTGAATTTCTCCTCGTTTACTTCTACACTCTGGTTCTTTCTATTTGTGACACAAGATATATGAGTTTATAAAAATAGGGGATTGTATCAGGGAAAAAGCATTGCTTTAGCGGACAAGAGCCTAGACTTCACGTCCCATCCCTGTCACTTACCAGTCACCTCACAGGTCTCCTAGCTTCTCTGAGCCAAGGTTTCCTCATTTCTAACTAGAGATTCTGATAAATTCTTAACTAATAAGGCTGTAGGGACTAGATGAGATAAATCACAGGGAAGAACTTTAGAAGGTATAAGGTATTGTGCAAATGCCCAGCATTATCATCATCATACTGGTTTTGCTTGACTTGAAAGGGTTACCCAGTGTCTGTCACAGGACATCAAAAAGAACAGTCCTATAACAATCAGATCATGGTTAACAAAGCAAAATATATCATATTAAGAATCAGCTATTAGTTTACATTTACTAATTTTACTAAAGTTATTCTAGAATAGATACTTATTTTTTGTTGGATTTGTGTGAATGATCAGACCCCTACAAAACATCTTGGATGTGTCATCCGGTGACCACACAGGTGGAGATGAATCCTGACCCCCATCTGTGGAGGTGCTGGGCAACAATCTGTCTCCACCAAAAGGCGCACCGCAGGCTGTGCAAATTTGTAAGAACTGTGTGAAGAGTACTCTCGACCGGCTACTCGGGGTTCCTTGTACCTGACACAGTGTTTCCTAACCTCAGCTCACGGGAAGCATAATGCATTTATTCATTAAAGCTCAGCGCCAGTGGTGCTGCTCTGTGAGCTGGACTGGCCTCCCCCCCGTCCCGAGCCTCACAGCTTACACCTGCCTATTAGAGCAGTTATCACCTTGAACTGCAATTACAATGGAGTCACAGTCTCCTACTCTAGAACACGTGGAACTCAGGGACAAGGGCAAAGTCTTGTGCTTTGCAATCCAAGAACGTAGCATAGCACCTGGCCCATGTGAGTTGATTGAAAAATGATTAAGAAAGGGAAGAAGGGAGGGAGCAGGGGAGACAGAAAGAAGGGGAGTAGAAGCAAGACAACAGGAGTGTGGCCCAGACCCAGAGGTAAGAGAGGAACCCCATATTCAGGGACTGAAAATGGCTCCATTTGGCTGAAGAAGGGGGAAGAGCTGGGAGATTAAGCTATGAAACACAGATCTAGATCAGATTTGGAAAGAAATTGCTAGCCATAGTGCTTATCTTAGTCCATTTGGGTTGATGTAACAAAAAAGCCATTGACTGGGGGGCTCATAAACAACAAAAATTTATTTCTCACAGTTCTAGAGCCTGAAAAATCCAAGATCAAGGTGCAAGCAGATTCGGTGTCTGGTGAGAGCCTGCTTCCTGGTTCACAGATGGCCATCTTCTCACTGTAACCTCGCATGGAGTAAGGGATGAGGGAGCTCTCTGGGGTCTCTTCTATTAGGGCACGAATCCCATTTATGAGGGCTCCACCCTCATGACCAAATTACCTCCCAAAGTCCCCACCTCCTAATATCATCACATTGGGGATTAGGTTTAAACATATGAACTTTGGGAGGATACAAACATTCAGTCCATCGCAGTGCTCTTATATATTAACATTAACTCAACAAGTATTCACTGAGCCTCATATAAGCTGCTCTTAGAAACTCCTGCTCCGTCCCCACTAAAAATGCCTTTTCTTCCCTATGCTTCAGCATTGGCTATAAAATTATCACCTCTGGTCTCTTGTCCTCTATCCTGTTAAAAAATAAAAAGTATTTTATGATGATTCTACAAATAACAATGGCAAATTATTCTAGGAATGTCATTCTTTGGAATCTCCTCAAATATTCACCTATTTAATTCTTTGCTCATTCAACAAATACTTACTGAGCACCTAGTATGAGCAAAGTACTGTTCCAGAGGTGGGAACAATGCAGCAAAGAAAACAGTCAATGATCCCTGCCTCATGGAGTTTACATTACAGCGGGAGAGAAAGAAAAGATGTGAAACTTATATAAGTTGAATAAATGGTATGTCAGTGGGGGCTAAGAGAAAAATAAAGCAAGAAGTGAGATGAGAAGGGTCAGGAATGCTGCCCTTTTAAATAGGGTGGTCAGGGAAGGCCTCAGTGAGAAAGTGACCTTGAAGTAAGACCAGAAGGAGGTGAGGGCTATAAGCAGAGCAGCGACACACTGGACTTCTGGTTTAACAGGCTCTTTCTGGCCACTGTATTAACCCACTGGAGTGAGCAAAACAGAAGCAGGAGACCAGTAAGAGGGCAGACAATTTTGGTCCTGCCCCCCCGCAGTCATCCACTATTAGAGAACATCCCAGGACCACAGAAGACAGAGAGTTCTTGGGCCCAGCCTGAGACCCTGGCCTCCTCAGGAGACCCAGCCAGGTGATCTGCATCTCCTGTCAGAAAAAGGCAGGAAGGACACAGAAGGAGGGACCAGAGAATCAAGACACAACTGTGAGTTCAGAAAGAGGACATGCTGTACCTGGAAGGTAATGCAGTCTCAGTTTCCTGTAGGCTTATCCCTTCAAAACTAAATCAAGGCATTTTGAAAATGCATTCGTAAACTCAAATGCAAGAAATATACACCATGGGCAATTTGACGCCATATTTTTCTTCAGAAGTAACTTAATATATTTCCAATACTGAATGCTACCTAATATTGATATGCTACATACACATGTAAATGCATGTGTACACACACATACACACACATATTTATCTTCCTGTATTATAGATAGAACCCTAAATCAAGAATCAAAAGACCTGAATTTAAACCCTAATTCTGTCCTGTGATCTTAATTTGTTCAATTTCTCTAACACTCCTGATCCTCTGTTATAAAATGGAAAAAGAAAAAAAAAGCAATATGCTACACAATGTTTGGAGGGTTAACATAAATAACATGGGAACATCAAGCAGCAACATGCCCTTACTAGGCCATTAGCAAATATTAGTTTCCTCCTTCTTATTAAATTTCAAAAATGACCTTTATTGCTTAAGTATGATTTCTGTCAATGTGTGCATGCTCAGTGATATTTTGTGTTTGGAGTCATCAGCAAGTAACACTCACATGTTCAGACAGAGAAAGAGCCTGAAAACCAAGGGTGGTTCTGGCCAAGCTTAAGAAAAAGGCTCACAATGACTGAAAATGACTGCCAATTGAATTATTTGCTAATTCTGAAATATAAGTTCTCTCCCCCAATGCTACAAATACCATAATTATTAATACTATAACAATGTACATAAATGAAGAAAATGAAAACAACTAATGAGAAAGGCCATTCTTAGGCAGAAAGCCACTTCTGATTAAAAAAAGCCAAGTGAACCAGAGACTGGTAAATTGTTGAATGATAAATGAAAAGGAGATTAAAAGAGATCAAAGATGGGCACGTCCTACAGCTCAGCAGCTCCACACCCAAGTATGCTTCTCTCTAAAGGAACCCTTGCCCATGAGCATCTGGGGACATAGGCCAACATGTTCATAATAACATTTGTATTATCCAAAAAATTGCAAACAACTTAAGCAACCACAGGAGATGAATAAATTATTGTATATTCATAAAATATAATATTATCCAGGAGTAAAAAATAAATGAACTACAGCTACATGGATCCATACGGCTGAATCTCAGAAACATTTTGCTGAAGGAGAAAAAAAGCAAGGAATACATACATATGGTGGTAAATAAGTGGGGGGAAAGGGACTTGATCAGCATAACATCCAGGAGAGTTGTGAGGAGATCTGCTCAGAGAAGGATGCGGGGGAAGCTTCACTGTTCATGGTGATGTTCAAGTTCTTCAGTTGGAAGGTAGATCCACATGCGATCCTTTTATCATCAAGCTGTAAAACTTACATGTATGCTCCATATATTCTCTTGCATTGATCAAACATTTTACAATAAAACGTTTTCAAAGAAAGCAGGGACATATTGAAATGAGAACCCTGCTTACTACACATGCATCTCACATACAGCTAGGAAAGAGCATGGGAGAAGTGAAAGTAACAGTGAGAAGACAGCAGTCTATGAACCAGGAAGTTGGTCCTCATCAGACACTGAATCTGCAAGCGCCTTGATCTTGGACTTCCCATCCTCCAAAATTGTGAGAAATAAATGTTCATAGTTCAAGCTAAAAAAAAAAAAAGAAAGAAAGAAAGCAGGGACAGGGACTTCCCTGGTGGTCCAGTGGCTAAGGCTCTGCACTCCCAATGTAGGGGGCCCGGGTTTGATCCCTGGTCAGGGAACTAGATCCCACATGCTACAACTAAAAGAACTAAAAGATCCCGCATGCCACAACTAAGACCTGGTGCAACCAAATAAATAAATAAATTTTTTTTAAAAAAAAAAAAAGGAAAGCAGGGACAGAGTTTTAAAACCCCAGATGGGGAAGCTGAGGTACCAGAGGTTAAAGAAAAATCATGAGCAAGTGAATAGGAAAAGAATCTCAAGGCCAGGAATTCAGTGGATATTTTCAGTCAGCTGAAAGACAAAACTTGGGTTTTCCATTAAGTGGCAAGTGACTTAGTCAGTGGCCATCATAGGCAGAAAGTTAAATTAGTCCCTCTAAGTGTCTTCATCCTAATGAAGCTGTTTCACTATGTTGGCAAATAATGAAATGAGGCAAAAAGGCAAGAAAGGAGAAATCAAGAAGAGGATGAAAGGGATTCCAAACACGGATTAACGAGCAATAGTAGCCGTACGAGAGAATTCTTGGCGAATCACAATAGACCAGAGGGCTAAGAATAATCCAGCGGCAGAAGAGGAAGCAAAAAGAGAACATTATTTAGCCTTAAAGCAGCTTACCTTGTCCGATTATGCTTAACGGAAGCCTAAAATCTACAGGCATGTTTATTATTGATTCATGTTATTCTGCTCTTTATGTCACACATTTTAAAGTCTTCATCTGATACAATAAAATCAGTGACCAATTTTATGATCTTTCATGACATGATGGATATTTTACTTTTCTTCCACGGGAGTTGTGAGGGTCGTGTCATTTTTAAACTACATGCAGAATTCTTAGTTTGATCTGCAAAATTCAGCACTCAATTATGTACCATCTTGTATAGTTCAGTAGATTTCAAAGTACTGGAGAATGTGTACCATATGCTTCCTTCTATCTCATTGCATTTTGCTTGGTGCTAAGCATGTATTAAAAGCTTAATAACTATTTCATGATTGATTACTATCAAGTTTTGTATCTTTAATGTCTAAAATGCAGAAAATTGGCTAATCTTACAATGCTAGATGGGAATTAAACAACTACAAAGGAAAAACTGATTAAGGGATTTTTTTTTAAGGTGAAGTTAATTTTAACAAATGTTAAGTCAAATGAGCTCAAAAGCGAATTTGTTTTTTATAAATTAATCTCATAATTTGTAAATTTATGGTTAATTAAGTAAAATTAAAATTTTAATTACCTTTTTAAACATAATTAAAAGGCATTAAAAATAATTTTCATAGATTTCTAAGCCTTCAATCAGCCTTCCACTGTATTTGCAGAGGTACTTACTGAGTATTTACAGATTTGTCAGTATTCTAGGTATATTCACAATCCAACTTCATCAGTTTCGGAGTTCCTTTACTTTAAAAACATTGAAATCTACATTTTATTCTAAGTAAGTACTCTGAATACATAATAAAAAGCATATCTTAATTAATTTCTCAATAAGCTAAGAAAATTAAAAATCACTCCTAAGACACTAAAGTGTAGCTTAGACGTTAACGGCTCAGGTTTAGGATTTTGACAAACTCATCTTGGGCCCCGGCTCCACCTCTTAATAGCTGTGTGACCTTAAGCAGGTTACTTAATCTCTCTGAGCCCCAGTTTCCCTGTGTACAAAATAAGCATAATTGTAGTACAGCACTGACGTTTGTGAGAATTAAATAAGATGATGATAATAATGCCTGCCATCTATTAACTCTCTATTACATCCCAGGGACTGCACCGAGTGGTTTATATATCATGCGAGCAGAGCCAGGGTGGGAAGGCTGGCAGCTAATGTGTAAGGAGGGCTGAGCACTCAACTCCCGTAAGCATGTGTTAACGTAACAGTACCTAAACACCTAGAGAACGCTTCCTACCGCATGGGCCAGGCACTGTGCCACCTGTACCTGGAAGCTCCTTCAGTCTTTTTAAGATCAAAAGAGAATATGAATAAATAAAAGAAAAAGAAATTAAAATATGCTTCACCTATATTATCTTCAGATAAATCCTAGCAGGTACACAATTTAGTGTTCATTTTTATCAATGAAGGGCGGGAGTTTGAGGTGACAGAGCTAATAGGAGGCAGAAGTCTCTCTCTGGCATCTCCCCAGATATTATCTTTCAATTCATCGGACAATGAAAAAAAATGCCAAAATGAAAAAATCAAACTGAACACATATAAGATATAAACAATGTCCTGTAAATAATTAAAGAGGAAAGTGGAAGCAATTGAATATTTTTAAAAACTAATTTTAAAATTTTAAAAACTAAAATTTTAGCTAGTTCATTATCTGTAATGGAATCTGTGGTGCCATAAAAGGGACAAAAATTATCACCCAAAGTAAAGTTTATCACAGCCCACACTTTTCATCCAAAATGTGTTTTCAGGTCTTTCTTTTGAAGGAAACACTTGTTTAAATTTTCTATTAGTAAGAATCAGGCCAGGGGGAAGAAGGTCATTGCCAAAACTCTGGTACAGGCATACCTTGGAGATATTGTGGTTTCTGTTCCAGATCACTGCTATAAAACAAGTATCACAGTAAAGCAAGTCCCATGAATTTTTTGGTTTCCCGGTGCGTATAAAATTTATGTTTACACTTCACTGTAGTCTATTAAATATGCAATAGCATTATGTCTAAAAAAACAATGTACATATTTTAATTAAAAAATAATTTATTGCTAAAAAATGCTAACCATCATCTGAGCCTTCAGTGAGTCTTAATAGTAACATCAAAGATCACTAATCACAGATAATCATAACAAATACAATAATGAAAATGTTTGAAATATTGTGAGAGTTACCAAAACGTGACACAGAGACATGAAGTGAGCAAATGCTGTCAGAAAAATGGTGCCAACACACTTGCTTGACATGGGGTCGCCACAAACCTTCAATCTGTAAAAAACGCAGTATCTGCAAAGTGCAGTAAAGCAAAGCACAATAAAACGACGTATGCCTGTACTGATGGAACTATTGATTCAAACCAAAAAATCATATCTACGCTGATGAAGAAAATTGGTGCCTAAAATATACACATATAATGCATATTTCACCGAGAATCTCACAATAGAAAAATGTAACTAATCCACCAAATTCTGCCTATGAGTTATACAATACTCTGGGGAGAACATTAAGTATTTGGTGATGATGATTAACTTTTCCAGGAAACTAAAGTACCATCCAATTAACTATTCAGGTACTAAAGAAGCAAAAAACAATTAATATTCTAATACCTGATTTAGTCCTGAAGAGTAATTGACTCATAGAGCCTGACTCGATGATTTATGTTGCCATGTTACTTTTTAAATAACATATAATAATTCAGACAATTTATGAATTTTGATTTCTGGACACGTGTTCTCTTAACTATTAATCCTTTAGAGAGAGCCAGTCTCATCCCATTACATGATTATGTTTTTTAAATATAAACGGCCTAATTCACACATAGAGTAGAATATTATTCAAATTATTTTGAACCAGAAGATATCATGCAACTTTAAATTAAGGAGAGAATGGATAAGAAGTTACAACGGGGAACATTCCTGTGTGCGTATTCTGAATTATAAAGTATTAGAAAATGGGTAATTTCCAGTGAGGATAAAGCTAATTAGCAAATCAGTCATTCAGAAAAGAAAGCTACATTCAAACTACAGCAAAGAGATAAGGATAAAATCAAGAATCAAGCAAATGTAAACAGAGCTGAACTAACACAAAACAGTCATGAAAGTGAAAGTAACCTGTTCTTAATCTCAGAGTCACAGCTGATGAAAGTGACAGATGATCCCCCCACCCCCAAGCTTTTCTTACATACGCCTGCTTCCTAACAGATTGATAATGTCGTTAAAATTGGCCCTAACAACCTTCCCACACCTGCAATGGCATTATCCATCAGGCAACATCGACTGTTTTTCTGTAAGAAAACATGCTTCTTCCACTTCTACAAAACTCGGGGGGGAAGGAAAATAAAAACTATAACAGCAAAAACAAAGGAAAAAAGAATGCAGAAGAAGAAAAAATCTAAATACATTATACACTTAATATGCACACAAATGACACTGAGAATAGCTTCCACGATAGATAGTTTTCGCCACCCAGAAAAAACCATGGATCTCAGTAAGGCTTTTTAATCAAAAGAAAATTTTTAAGATTCAATCCTTAATATGGAATTTTATTTAAAACATACATTTCCCAGAAATGTTTACAGGTTATTAACATACCTATACTACAATTAGAAACGTAGTCCTAATTCAGGTCTTCCACAGGGAAGAGAGACTATGAGAAATAAATACATGAGCAGTGCTAAAGAATGAAGTGAAGAATTATGGCTACTTATGCTTCTTAGTTAAGAGTGAGAGCTGCACACTGATTACAGGTGTCAGTTTTGAGAAATGCTGGCTAGTTGCCTCCCTGCTATGTTACAGCAGCTATGATTTATTAAAGAGCTACAAGGTATCAGACATTATACTAGGCATTTGACAGACTATCCTGCTTAATCTTCAAAATCACTGTAAAAGAGATGTCTATTTACCATTTTCTACACATGAGAAATGTAATGGAGACGACTATTGTTTGGTCCGCCCCCAACCTCCTTCTGGTGACGGTCCCGGGCCCCATTCACCCATGTAGGTCTTCTCAAGAGCTGTCGTTTCCCTACAGGACACACTTCCTTAACCGCCAAGGATCGTCCCAAAGGCAGTCAGTCATCTGGCCCAAGCTAGTCCAAGTCCAGATGTTGAGGGGGTTTGGGAATTGAGATCCAAAGTGCAGAATGAGTCTCTCCCCCTGGCAAGTAAAACTCTAAGATATAAAACTTTGGAACTGTCGACAGCCAGGCTTGCCGCCACCAGAACCCAAAGGGGCAGATGCACCCCATCTGCCAAAAAGAGTCCTGGCCTGCTGACTTTTGAGTCCTGATTCACACTGTTCCTGAAGCTGAAACAGGCACATTCCTGCCCATGGATTTGTGTACCTTAATATTCTCAAAAGAAATTACCATTTTGTCCAAGTGAATGAGGGTTGGGTTTTCCATCTCTTACAGCCCAGAATCCCAGCTAATACAGGAAACTGTGACTTGGTGACTAAGACACAAGCCTAACATCACTGCCTGGTGAGCAGTAGTCAGGATTCAAAGCCAGATCTGCCGTCTTGAAAGCCTTGGCTCTTTCTAGCCTATCATGCCACGAGATGGTAATTCAAACGCTTTGCAAACTTCAAAGACCTTCACTTAGATTGAAATGTAATTTTGATGAAAATAATCATAATTTCTTTAAAAAGACTAGATTTTAAACAACAGCGTAAATATCTTAATGTTTAAATTGTCTCACATGTTACATACATTATCCAGTACTGGATCTCTAATGGTTACAAACACTGCCAATTAGGTGCTCAGTTAGGTGTTCATCAAATGAGTAAGAAGCTAAGGTAACCACTTCAAAATGAAACTTTAACATGATTGCCTTCTTAAGCATCAACTTAGAAAGGTCTGTAGATGATTCAATATTTTCACTTTTAAATTCACTCTGATTTCCAACATGAAAAATTAGATACTAAGTAATTCAAGAAAATCCCAAAGTTTAACATCATAATTAGAGAAAATTACTGCATGTCTGCACATTGATTAATATATTATCTTGGTTATATTCCTATGAAGTTTCATGATTCGGTGTAATTTCATGGTGCTATAGGTACAATTCTATTCTTCCCTTGCTGACCTAAAAGTCTCCTCTTTGGTCTGAAAACATGAATGGAGTTTCGGTGAGTCCATTTCCCAAAAGGACAAAGGATCTTTCTTTTCCCTCCAGAATAAACATCTCAAGAAGAAACAGTTTTGTTTTGTTTTTTTCTCTCTGCAATGTGGAAATAAAAAAGAACTGGGTTTTATAGTTATAAAGAGAAAGAAGAAAAAAATGTAAACGGAAGAGAGTGGCCAGTTTGAGTTGACATGGATAAGTGTTTTAGTGTCTCTTAACAATTCTAATTTTGGAATGTTAGTCTGCCTGAGCCCATGAACATCTCACTTATACATTTCACAGTCCATGAGAGTACAGCTATTTGAGAAACAGGAATAAGTTGGCATTGCCAGGGAGCCAGGTGGTTCCACTGTTTGGAAACCATCTGGTCTGAGTTTTCTCTTTGTCAGCACCATCAATACTTCTGTAGCAAGAGCTATTATAGGGATTGTGTGTTTCATTTCTTTAAATAAACTCAAACAAGACTACCCTGAATATAAATTCATTATTTCTTTGAATTGTGCTTGCAGAGTATAATGAAACCCTTGTCAAGATGAGTTACACCTGAATGCCTACATTCATTCCATAACTTCACAAACCCAAGTGGCAAAATACTGGAAGTATCCCTGTAACTCCAGCAGCATCTCTTGGACACATTAACCTTTAAGGGGGTAACTACTGTCCAACATACCACTGGTAAAATGGGGGATTTTCTGCTGAGGTAGATGCCAAGGCAAAGCTACATATTCAATGTGGGCAGTAAAGAGATTTAGGTATTGGGATAGCTCAGAGGTACAAGTTACTTAATCAATCAAGAAAAAGACAGAAAGGCTCTAAGAAACTTAAATCTATTAATCCTAGGCTCGACTGACTCCTCATCCAACAGAGGATGTGACAAATCAGTGAGCAATACCCATCAAATCATTGCCTGGGCTGCAGAACACAGGACGACAAATGTACTGCAAGCACTGGGCCTTTACCTCCACCTAAAAGAAAGGGGCACTGCTTACTAAAAATACCAGGCTCTCTGTAACACACATATGTGAACAGACACTGGCATTAATAAACCTTGTCTTCTAAGACCTTAATCTCAGCTTCAGTCAAAGATAAAGTTTCCAGACCCAGATGTTTTTATCAGAATACCCAAAGTCAAATCTCCCTAAATGCCAGCATCTACCTTCCAACGGCAGGCCTCTGTTTCACTGCCCTTTAGATAGAAGCTGGAAGTCACCATGTCACATTCACTTAAGAAGGGACAAATTAAAGAGGTTAAAGTACTGACCTAGAGTTAAAAGAGAAAGAAAGTGAGGCCATAAGAGATTTTACTTTCTTCTATCAGCAGGTCACCCTCATCCCCCTTCTTTGCACCAATGTTTGACTTGTCAAAATTGCTTTGTTGCATCTACACCTGACATCTAAATCATTTGACAGGCACATAACCTTATCAAATTTCTAGTTATAGTACAAATAGAGGTAACAAAGCATATCCACTGAAATTGATAACAGCTCACGCAAAGAACCACAAAGCTGTGACTGCAGAAGAGGAGAGAGCCCCTACAGGCACCCTGGCCTGGGAGCCCTCAGGGAGAGGAGGAGGAGGAGCTGGAGCCAGATAAAGGCGAATTCCACCAAATCCAATCGCTGCTCCCATGCTTCTGCTGAGACTGAAGCAACCAAAAGGCCCCTCACGGTGGTGGGGGGGGGGGGAAGAAATTGTGAAATGAGTGGTATTTGTCCGCTCCAACTAGCATTTTAACTTAAAAGGCAAATGGAACAAAAGCATCAGAACGGTACCTTTGAAAGGCGCCTGCCAACCACCATTTGCCCTAATACACTGTCAGGTTGTTAGGTACCATTTCTTAATTCAGGAGTGCAATGCAAGGAATAACCAATACATCCCTGGTTTTACCTGTAACTCAAGCCGAATGCTCATCTCTAGTCTTTGCTCAGGAACAAATAGGGAAAACAGTGTAACCAAAAAAGAAAATATTTTGAGGTAATGTATCACATTAAAAAAATTAATCTTAAAATCATGATATGAAACCAAAAAACCTTTGAAAGTCTGTTTTCTTCACTTAAATGTTCTGGGCTCCCAATAATTATGGAAAACACTACAGAAAAAATTAAGGAAATAAATATGAAAAATGTATGTAATCAGCGAGACAATTCCCAGTTAAACAGGACAGACACTGAAATTAGATTTAAATTCACCCACCCATAAATATCCCAGCTTCCTAAACACCCCCCTGGTCTGAAACCATTTAACCCCAGGCCCAGGAAAGACTCATCCAGGATTAAATACTCTAATCCGAACACCAAATCCTTTTACTTTTCTAAATGAGGAATATACAGCTTATCAGTATCAGATTACTTGATCTGTGAGTCTATCCTATTCACCACATTTCTGGGTGAAATTAACAAGTTGCTTTCCAAGTCTCCAGTTTCCTCTCATTTCTTTTTCTTCTCCTCATCTCACCCAATTCCCAGCCTCAAGTGCTAATGATCATCTCTCCTCAGTATCTCAAATGCAGCCTACTTTTCTCCATCCCCTTCACCACTACCATTCCCAAGCCACCACTATCACTCACTTGAATGACTGCGATCCCTTCCTACTAATGCTTCTGTGTGTTGTCCTGTCTCTGCAATCTGCATCCAAAATGAGATTTCAAAACTGCAAACCTGGGAGCCCCCATGTCTCCCCTCACTGGTTCCACTTCTTGCCACAAAAGTTGTTGGTTCCCCAACCACCTAATATACCTAAATTATGGTTAGAGAATTATTCAATATAATTATATATATTTGTATGTGTATATATATATATATATATATATATATATATATATATATATATAAACGTTAAATGGTATTTTTGGGTAGGAACATACATCCATCTTTTAAAAAAGAAACGGGGAAGACGAGCATGAAAACAATAAAATGCATAAAATAATTAGATAATTTCTGAACAATTGAAATTTCTACAGATCTGGCATTGTCCACTGAGTGTCACAGATGAACTTGACAAAAATATGATGTACATGTGAATATTCAGTAGGCAGTAAGAATAAATCCAAAATATACAGGATGTACTTGGATGTTTATTTAATATATGATTTTTTTCCCTTTTTAATGGAGATGCAAATGACAAAATCTTGGTATTTCTTATATGAGAAAACCCGGAGTCAAGGTATGAAACCATCATTCTTTTAGTGACATTTGAAAACCAAATACTGAAGGAAAATCAACAGAATTATTTTTTACCGGAAGAGAGAAAGATTTTGCCTGGGAGCAACAAGATAAAAACAACAAATTCAAGTAAGTAAATACAAAACTGCTAGAACATTCATTCTAGTTCATTTCAAACCATCAATAAAAGGCAAAGAAAATTTTTTTAAAATCTGTGCTTTAGATATTATGTCAATTTTCTTTCTTAATATAGAAAATAATAGAAAAATACCTTCAAAACTCTTAATGAAAATGATTTCACCAAAAAAATATATAAACTCACCAGAATTATCTTTCACCTAAAGAGAGAAAAGTTTTGAAGTAGTCTCAGCCAAAACTATTGACCAAGTGTGAAGGGTAGGATGATTCTAGACAAGTAAGGACTCAAAATTTACCAACCACATACCTTTTCTCAGAAAGCTACTGGAGGATGTGTTCCACCAAAAAGAGGGAGTAAACCAAGAAAGAAGACATGGTATCCAAGAGTAAAAAATCAAAGGGAAAGCCCAGCGTAATGGTGAAGGGAATCCCAGGACAAAGCTATTCAACAAACTCAGAGAGAAAGCAGTCCAGATTAGAGTAGGAGACAAAAAGCTCTGGGAGGAACATCTCAGGAAAAAAATTATAGAATTGATAGATTACCTAATGCATGTAGATCTAGTGAAAGGACTTTTAAGACTATCAGAGTGTGGAGATAAAGTAGGTACAAAAGAAATTAGCAACTCTAGGAAAAAAGAAAAAAGGTTTTCAAGAAAGAAAGTATAATCATAGTACATTCATTGGCTCAGCCAGGAACAATATTTAATAGTCCAAATACAGGCATACCTCATTTTACTGCCCTTTGCTTTACTGCACTTCATGGATATCACATTTTTTTACAAATTGGAGGTTTGTGGCAACCCTGCTTCAAGCAAGTCTATCGGCGCCATTTTTCCAACAGTTATCTGTTCACTTTATATCTGTGTCACATTTTGGTAATTCTTGTAATGTTTCAAACTTTTTCATAATTTTCATATTTATTATGGTGATCTGTGATCAGTGATCTCTGATGTTACTATTATGACTCACTGAAGGCTCAGTGATGGTTAGCACTTTTTATCAAAAAAGTATTTCTTAATTAAGGTATCTATATTTTTTTAGCCATAATGCTATTGCACACTTCAGCATAGTGTAAACATAAATTTTACATGCACTAGAAAACCAAAAATTTGTGTGACTCACTTTATTGCAATATTCATTTTATTGTGGCACCCAACCCACCATATCTCTGGGGTCTGCCTGTAAACAAAGGATACTGAATAACCAAAAAAATGTGACATAACTATATTGGGTGGATCAGGAGGGGTGGTTTAACAAAGAATAAATCTTCTTCTTCCATATCAAAAAGTCAGTAGATAACATCTAAAAAAATTTTAAGCTTACAAATAGCAATATATAGAATAGACAGGTGCCAGAAAGAAAATCTAAGGCTTACAAGTGGCTGTCTCTGGAGAGAAGGAATTAGAGAGAGGAAGAAGTACAGAGGGGACTGCTGTATCTTATTAAAATCATAAGTTATGTACTTTGAAACTCTGACAAAAATTTAAAATGAATAAAATACACATGCCATTCAAAAAAATTTTAAAGGAGAATGAAGCAACTTTCTTTACCACACTGCTTGTGCTAACTAGCTTTTCAAACCCAGTCTTGTAGTAATTTCCCTTTTATTGAGAAATAAAGTCATCGTGGCAAAGATAAAGGTAGATATGATGTCACTATTTCCATTATTGATAAGAATGGCCCATACTTTGCATATTTATCCCATATTCTGTCACCAATAAATACTCTTGATCAATTACTGTAACAAAAACTCAGGCTTGATTTCACATAGCAAATCCCTGCGATAAAAGGGGTGTTGGAGATGTGTACGTAGTATTATGATTATGATCCGAGATAGACCTGTTTTGTCTACATGTGATGAAACCTACTGCATTAACAGCAAATACAGTCATATACAGTGCTGGGGTTGGTCACGGCCAAAAGATCCAAAGGTCATCTGTGAACAGGCTAAGTGATACCTCTGTCCAGCTTTAGTGATCACTAAGCTCAGAAAAGAGAGAACCAGGAAAAAGAAGGAAAAAATTGAGTGCTTGAAATAGTGGAAAAGAAATTGAAAGAAAAGTAGCTGGAGAAGAAAGAAGAAATGGAAACGGGCAGATGCACCAACATCTACAGCGCATCTACAGTATATTCATTGAGGTTATGTACATACAGTGTAGACAGCAGGGCTATCGTGGGCAGCAGTGGAGATGACCACCATTCACCAGTACCCTTACTGGTAAACTCAGCAAACTGTCAGCGGGGGCCACTAACACAGAGACAGCCTCTCCCACCTCAACGCCAGGGTGATGACAAGGATCTATGCACTGCCGGCACCACCCTGAAAGCTAGAAGTGGCTTTGGTTAGAGGCTTAGCAGGTCCTGCCGCAGGACCCAGCTCTTCTTGCTGCTTTTGTTAGCAAGAGTTAGAGTTATTTTCTATTTAGGTATCAATACTTTTTGAATCGTCTTACAGATGGAGCATATTTTAAGTTTATTATTTCTCCCTTCTAAGAGGCAAGACTTTCACATTTTCCCAAGTCTGATCAGAATGGTTCAGACATTCCATTGAAGCCTCTTACCACACTGACATCCTGTGGATCGCCCTAACTTTAACACACAGGTGATTTCATTTACTGTCTTACTACATGGGAACGAGCTCAAACCTCATGTGCTGAAAGGAGCAAGGGCTACAGGACACATAACATTCAAAAATAGTCTTATTGGTTCAGGGACAAGTCCTACTGGAGAGACATGTCTGCCGAAAGTGGCTTCAAATACTAATACCAGCCATCCACCAAAAGGCATTTTAATGTTAGTTTTACAGAAAGAGAAAAACAGTTTATCTCACTCCCTTCCTCGTATTATGAAGTGAAAGATTCTATGACATTTCACAGTAAATGCAAAATCACATAATGATTACTTTATGAGGTGGAAAGCACAAATTATCACCTATATTGTGGTCGCTATTTGTTATTCTCTGACCACCCAGCATCCATCACCCCTTCTTTTGGTATAACACCCTTACTTTCTTTTGAGAACTCAGCTCTCCCCAGCTCTCTACAAGGGTGGATTATGTGACTTGGAAGTGGCCAGACAGTGTAGTGCAGTCCCCTTGATTTGTTCAACCACTGACACAATATCCAATCAGGACCAGAGAGAAACAGTGAGATCATTGATCATTGGTGGGGGCCTCTTTTTCACTGAACTGGCACCTACAGAGATGTAGGCTGAACATATGGCAGCTGTCTTTCGGCCACATAGGTAAGCCAGCCTGAAAACTGAGTTGTCACAGAAGACACAGGATTAAGAGATGGAGAGAAACCGGGCCCCAACGAAACCCTCTGAGCCCCTATAGGCAGCCCTGCCCTAAAACCAGTTTCACCCTTGGGCTCTTCAGGCACCTGAGCCAACAATTCTAAAGCCAGGTGTGGTTGAGTTTTCTGGCACTTGCAACAAAAAAAAGTCCTAATTAATATACATTTTGTTAGTGGATAAAATTTCAAAATGGGTTTTAGAGGCTTCCAGTTTACTTTCCTCTCAGTATCATACCTGTCATCTATTGGGCTAAGACTTAACACAGCTGTTTGTGATCAAAGCTCAATTATACACACCAACAGAAAAGTGGTTCCGATAATCTTAAAAAGCAGATACCTGCCAATCATCTGCATGTGGTTTGGCAATCCATTGTGTAGTTAAAGAAACAAACAAAAAAAATTATAAAACACTTTAAATTTTTTTTTAATTTATTTATTTATTTTTGGCTGCATTGGGTCTTCGTTGCTGCCCGCGGGTTTTTCTCTAGTTGCTGCGAGCTGGGGGCTACTCTTTGTTGCAGTGCACAGGCTTCTCATTGCGGTGGCTTCTCTTGTTGTGGTGCACGGGCTCTAGGCGCACGGGCTTCAGTAGTTGTGGCACGCGGGCTCAGGAGTTGTGGTTCACGGGCTCTACAGCGCAGGCTCGGTAGTTGTGGTGCACGGGCTTAGTTGCTCTGTGGCATATAGGATCTTCCCAGGCCAGGGCTCGAACCCATGTCCCCTGCACTGGCAGGCAGATTCTTAACCACTGTGCCACCAGGGAAGTCCCTAAATATATTTTTTAACAACTCCTCAAATGGGAGTCCTCTTCCCCAACTGACTGCAGATAAGTAAAGAACAGTTAAACTTGAGCAAGAATTCTGTATTCCAGAATTTGCTGGGATGTCACTATTTGAGATACTAGTGAAAACCACACTTAAGCAAAGCAAACAATAATACAACAAAAATATTATTTAAAACTATTTTCTGAAGAGGAGATAATTCCACAAAATGATTGAAAACAAGATAACTGTGATTTAGCTGTGTATGCCTGGTATTTCTGTTGAAAGGTGTTTTCTCCATTATGCAGAATTCCTAAAAACCTAAGAACAGGAACTGCCAAGCATCCCATTTATACCCTTTTGAATTACTTAGCACATAGTAAGTATTCAAAAGTTCTTACTATCTCCTCCCCCCTCCAAAATCTTTCCTATCTTTTGTTTTTTCTAGTCATTTTGATATTTTCTTTTTCAATAACAGTTTTGTTTAGAAATGCCCACATAAAGAAATAATAAATTCTCATATGAGGACAATTATGTCTTAAGTAAGAAAGAATGCCAAGTTTTACGTAGATCTGAGCAGATCGACAATAAACTTAAAATGCTTCACAGTAAGATCTCACAATACTCACTAGAATGTTTTAACTATACAGTCATACCTGGGTATCTGAGGGGGATTGGTTCTAGGACCCCTCGTGGATACCCAAATCCAAAAGTCCTCAAGTCCCTTACAGTCGGCCCTCCATATCCACGGATGCAAACCCACAGATACGGAGGGCCAACCATAATCTGATTTAAGTAAAGAATAAGGAAAATGCTAAGGCTGGAAGCTGATATTCCAGGTGGGTAGAAACCCCACTCCCTGGAAACAGCGTTGCAGGGAGTGGGTCAAGCTGGTGAAGGAACTTGCATTGTAAACTTGGAGCTGGGCCTAACAAGCTATGTGACCTTAGCAGCTTCCCTGAGGAGCATATCTCTTCACTTGGTAAGGTGAGAAAATTAAACTAGATGATCTCAGTAGGTCTTGTAGAATGCTAAATATTTGAGCTTCCTTTTATAAAATCATCTAGAGAATTAACCATGAAAGACGGTGAGAACAATTATCCTGAGACAGCTTATAATAAGCACCAAATAAAAATATAATGACTGTGCTTCTATTCTAATGCAAAAATGTGCACTAAACTTCAACCATGGCTTAATTTCAATATATTTTAGAATTCTTTTCAAAACTCATCAGAGAAATAAAGGGAGTTTTCTGATTAACCTTTGGCTAACCATAACACCGAACTTGGGAAAAAACCTCTTTCCTTAATCACTCCAGCTCTCTATAGCAATAAACATAACGGTTGTTCTCAAATTGCAAAGACTTGTGCCCAAAATATCTGTTCCTAAGGATTCACAGGCATCCAGTGATAACTAGTGCAGTCTAATGTGTACAGGGTAGAGAGAAATTACAGTAACTGGCTTGTCCAGGGACAGAGCCCAAACCTTGGCCTCATTAATAAGCTGAATGGGCCAACTGGGCAGCCCCATCACAAACTAATGAGACATATGCACTTACCTCTGCTAAGAGAGGCTCCAGAAAGATGCTACACATGATACACACAGCCAAGAAAAAAATGCCTAAACATATCAGATGCCACGAAATACTGGTTTCTTACGGTTAACTGTAAGTTATACTTTAGTTAACCAAGTCCTACTTTAAATGCCTCAGAGAGTTGGTTTCTAAAAATCTTTTAGAGCAATTACTTTCTTAAAGAGAAAGTAATTTACCTTAATTTATCTATTCTGTAAATCCATGTCATTTATCAAAAGGTAAAAATATTAAACAGCTCACCCAATTAATTTTTAGTCAAAACTTATAAAGAGGGAAAAGAGCACTTTCTATCAACGCTTTCCAGGCAAACATTTAAAAATCCAACAGAAAGTTTAATTAAAAAAAAAAAAAAAAAACTCTACAAACGTCTTTTTAAAAAAAGTAAAGATTATATTAAAAACAGGTACACAAAGAACACACAGTAAAAATCTAATATCAAACTTGTGAAAGCTACACTGACTTCCACCATCATTTTAAATCAAATTATCATGATGTTATCATGATGTTATTTCAACTTAATAACAAAATTATTTGTTTCCAAGCTACCCGAACAATGTAGTTGTCAGTTTATTTGACAGGGTTCAGAGGACAAAACTAAATAATCTAGTGGAATGGAATGTTATTTGTGTTTTTCATATAGAACAAAATAAAATTTTGAACTAAAACTATTACTTCTAGAGAGGTGACAAACTGCTAAAAGTTTTCAACTTGACCAAGAAGGACATCTTTGTTTCATCAGGTTTTGACAATGAGAAATTTTTACCCTACCAAACTTTAAATGCAACTTTTTTTTAAGAAGAAAAGAGAAGAATTGAGGGCATTCTATTAGCCAGGGTCATTCCTTTCATCAAAGGTTTACAAGGAGCCCTGGGAAATCTCCTCCCACGCAAGACGAGCCCTTGTCCAATGCAGCCCTTTCTTACCCTGGTTTTATGCGCTAAAGAAAATGCCCATTTCTATAATGCCCTCAGTCTCCCCTGGATCCTGGCAACTCCATCCCCACGGGCAAGGTGATCACGGAAGGAAGGTGCCTTCACCCGCTGAAAATTGTGTTCAAAAAATATTTTTTTTAAATCAGACTCTGTGACATTCAAATAAGATTAGCTCCACAAAAAAAAAACCAGAACATGGATCAAGTTTATTACCATGAAATCTCAAACTAAAGTGCTAATTAAATATCAGACGAACTTCAGCAAAATTTCTCGAGTCCTGCTACTCGTTTTGGTTAGTCAGAAACATCCAAAGTATTGAAAAAACTCTTCTGTTCTATCTGACAACAAAACCAAACCAAAACAAAACAAAAAACCATGTTCCATAATTACAAGTACTCATCTCCACTAAACATACAATATTCAGGGCGAAGAGCTGTGCTGAATAAAGAGATATATGTAAGCTATGACTAAATCATGTTTTTTAAAAAGCATGCATCCATATATAAGAAGACTGGAAGGAAAATAAAAATGTTGATGCATTGGATCACCTCTACATGATTTCAGAATTTTATTTCCATTATTGCTGTTATAAAATTATTTGTGCAATAAATTAAAAGTGTAAACGCACATCCCTTCAGGTTAAGGGTAACGGTATATTCTTGACCCAGTAGCATTACAAGCATGGGGAATGGATCTTGCTCTACAAAGCAGGTGAAGTGCTAAATGAGGGATCAGAGACAATCATACATCGAAATTCATTGTTCTCCTGCAAAGTTCTAATATATAAGTAGTTGTGTATATGCGCTTTCTCCAAATAAGTAAAATATAACCATATAATATATACCATATATATTATTCATGCAAAACAATCCACATATATAATTATCTATATAATCCATATAACAAAAATATATGTGTAATATATCTACTAATTCACAAATAATATACATAACTAATGCAAAGCAACCAAACAGTTCAAAAGTTGATTCAGTTGCTATAAAAACCAGATCAGCCTACTCAAAAACAAATACACACTTTAAAATAGGGCTAACTGTAATGGAAATGTCACATATTTCATTGACCTAAGCAAAATAATTAAGCTGAACATAATTCAATAACTATTCTCTTCTTTTCAAAATTTCCAAAGTACTTTTGGGTTAGATCCTAACAGAGGTAACTTAATATGAGGATTACAAGCAGTCCAGCACCAGTCATCTTTCAAGTGTGCTGGCATTGCAATGGTTTAATTAGCTTAAACGATGGCTTAAGGAAGATTAAATTAAATGATATCTAAAATCACTTTCAAAAATAAATTCTGTGGTTCTCTACTTATCTTAATATACCAAAATACACACAAATACATGATTTATAGGTTCTTGAAGTAAACTAGCATTGAATTACAATGAACAAGTCCAAGTTTCATAATTTTGTTACATATGTTTAGATAAATGACCTAGAACCTTGTTTTCTCTTGAGTATTAATTTCTATCATATATCTTAGCCAAAACATACTTGAAAATTTAAAATGAAACAAATGAGAATGAAAAAGTGAAATCATACTTTTTCCAAACACTAAAATGAAGAAGCAGGATAATAAATCCAAGCATCTGCTTTATATTTAAAAGAACTTTTTACCTCATTCAATTATGGGGAGTTATTAACACCCCCCCCCCAAAAAAAGATGCTATTGACTTACTATATTGGAGTCCTGTATTAGCCAGCCCAAAGCAACAGTATTAATTTTTAATTTAAAAATTCATTCCTGATACTACATTTTTAAGGTACTGGTTGGACTAAATGCTGATTAAATGGATAAAAATCAGTCTACTTTTCCTAAGGTACTATACCATGCTGCTGCAATTGTATATACACTATCTACAGGATCGTTATTGGCGTAGCTATAAAGAAGGTCACTGCTTCCTCATGCTAGCTTCCCCTTCTTTACTAAAACACATACATAGGATTCATTCTAACCAAACCCTGGCTATGTCCTACGGACACTGTTTTCCATGAAGCTCCTCAAGTGATGGCAATATTTTCTCCCAGGCCCCGCAAAGCTAGGGTGAGTGGCCCCATTACTGCCCACTGCTGCTTCCAGGCCTTTATTCTTCTCTCCCTCCCAGCTTTTTTGGGTTACATGCTGCTGGGTAACACCCCCACTGCAGCCTTTCTACAGCTAACACACCAACATGCCGCCTCGTTTAACCACTGGCTCACTATGCCACCCTCTACTCCCACTCTGCCAACATTCTCAGGGACCTCAACGTCACTCATACAGTGCACTCAACATGCTGGCTCCGCACTCCCTGACCAGCTCGTCTCTGTCCTCCACTCATCTCATCCTCCCACTACCAGGGCCAGAGCCTGGAGCACGATGACAACAGCTGTGCTACCTCCAAAGTCTGTTTCAACCCTCTCCATCAATCACCAGCGCCATTTACTTTTCATCTCCTCTTCTCAATACTTTAACTCCAACAATTCTCTGACCTCACCAGGACTTCCAATCCACTGACCTACTGCTTACTGTACATCACTCACCATGTCTTCACGCCCTCTACATATATCTTAGATTCTATGGCCCATTTTTACAATCTCTTCCCAGCAATTACCCTCAAATACTTTTCCCCTCTCTTCCTCTGATGTACTCTCCTAGCAAAACCCAGCCCTCATAAAAACCCAACTCTTTGCCTACTCTGCATTGCACCCAAAAGGCCCAATGTGGTAGAGACAAACACACAACTATGCTATCTGATCTCAGTTTAATATATGATCATTTCAACTGGGCCCTCGCTGTGTCTGGCAACCTTACAACTTGTCCCAAGTCCACCTGTTTCTCACTAGTCAGGAAAACTATTTCCACACTCTTCTGTCTCCCCAACGTCCTACAGCCATTCCCCCAACTGGGAGCCTTCTGTTTTGTTCTATTGACAATTTCTCTGTCCCTGGGCCAGTTATTCTCAGTGATAACTTTTTCATTTCACTGTGGAAATGGAACTACTCAGAGGAAAACTTCATTTTCTCCATTTTCCCACCAAAAAACTTACCAACCTTTCTGTATCTGTGCCCACAGTTCTCAACAAGGAATTGAGTCTCTGACTTAATGAACAGTTTATATAGTAGACTTTTAAAGGTAGAGTTATGACTGCCAAGCCCTAAAGGAAATCAAACAATGCTACCAGCTTGATGAAAAAGAAAAATGTTAAATTAAGTATATAGAATGGTACATAAATAGATGATTCTAAAGTTTGAGAATTTTTTAACTTAGTGTTATAAACACTGCCATATTGTGAAACTAATAAACCAATTTAGTCAAATTGATTATCACAAATTTTGAGTAAGTGGAATCTAAATCAATGAGATTTTGATGTAAAAAATTTTTCTACTTGATATATTTGTTTTTCTGGCATATTTTAAAGAAAGTACCCAGTTGAGAAATACATGCCTACAAGGCCAGAGGTACTTTTGCAATTTTGTTTTATACTAGTGCTCATTTTTCTTTTTTTTTTAAATTGGATATGGGACTTCCCTGGTGGTGCAGTGGTTAAGACTCCACACTTCCACTGCATGGGGTGCAGGTTCAATCCCTGGCCGAGGAAGTAAGATCCTGCATGCCCCGTGGCATGGCCAAAAAATTAAAAAAATTTTTTTCATTGGATAAACTACCTTTATTTTCACTTTTTTAAAGTTACAATACTAATTAACAGTAACTAAAGGTTGGTTTTAAAATAGATATTATGGATTTATATGGACATTTTTCAAGCTTTATGACTACCCGGTATCTTTTGAACAACCTACCTAAGTTTCAGTAATTTTCCACATTTTAAGTCTTGCTTTCCTAAGGTAGAAGCTATAAACTCACTTCCTCAGGCTCCCTTGCAGCTAGGATACAGGCATGTGACCTAGGCACCACCAATGAGCTGTACTCATAAAAGCCTTTCATTCAGAAGAGAACTTGAGGAAGCAGAATCTTTTCTAATAAGGGTGATGACACAGGTTCCCAGACTCAGGGCAGCAGGGACATGAGTGGCAGAGGTTCTAGGGTCCAGTAGCCCATTAAGGCAGCAGAAGCTGTGAGGTCCCATCAGCAGATATAAAAATAAAAGGGTCCTTGCTGACACAGTCATGGTTTACTCTAAGAGCACTGCCCCTATCAGCTTAGCCCCCAGACCTGTCTCTCCTGTCCTCACCTTCTTTGAGCTACCTAATATGGTCTATTAAACTTATTTTCTCCCAAACTATAGCGAAATTAATTACATGCAACTAAAAACTCTTTTACAGAATTTTTCAGTCATTCAAATTTCCTTTTTAAAGCAATCAAAAAGCCTACATAAAGTTGTAAAATATGTAAATTCCCCCAATACATAATTAAGTAGGAGTGTCTAATTATATTAATATATAAGAGGATATATTCATGCAACCTCTGGTCATGAAATCTCACCAGCAAAAGACATCAGTGCATTGTAACCAAAGGATACCACTAAGTTATGAATGATATAACCCACACCCTACAAAGGGTGTGGAAATGAGGATCTGAATGTAAAAGGAGCTTGTTAACCCAAATGAAATTCTTAAAAAGGCAGGGGTTTTTTTTTTTTCAGTATGTACATCTATTAGCTATTTCCACCATTATGCTTCATAACAAACTCGCCCAAAAGTCAGTGGCTTACGATCCTAAGCATTTATTTTTCTTGCGCACAGGTCTGCAAGTCACAGTCTGCTTGGCTCCAGGTTTCAGGTGGGGTTCACTTCTGTTCCACATGCCTCCACGTCCTCCTAAGGCCAGCAGCCAACCAGAATGCATTCTTCCCATAGTGGATGCAGGAGCACCAGAGGCCACGCCAACCACAGAAGCACCTCTAAGATCTCTGCGGGCACCATGTCTGCTTAAGTCCACCGACTGACATGAGTCACATGGTCATGCCCAACATCGATGGGGCAGTAGTACCTCCTATAATGGAAGCTCCTACAAAATCACATGGAAAGATGTGGGCATACAATTCTAAAAGGGAGAGGTGAAGAATGGAGGAAAACACTGCCATTAACCACAGAAGTCGCCCACTCCCTACTCTAGGGCACTGCCACCCTAATGAACTCTCGAGCAGAATATATTCGCTTATCATGGTTTAACAGGCTTCAGCCTCATATCACTCACCCACTCGCCCTCACCTTGGCCAAAAGCAACACCCATTCTGCATAAAGATTGGACCAGCACATTGTCATATTAAACAATACCCACAGGAACAACTGCACCCATCTCACAACAGAATCATCTCACAGCAAACACAATAAATATTACATATCTCCAATCACCTAACCTCAGAAGGCAAAGTGATTCTTCTCGTCCAGTAATTTAAACTGTCTTTCAGTCCAGCCAGCTAAATCATGTTTTCTCACATTTTGAACTGTGGTGACCTAAATGGAATATACATTGTCACTGAGTCATTTATTTGATGTCATACCTAATTGCTCTCTTTAGTTCCTCCACGTGCAGTCAATTTATCAGACAAAATGTATTTGAACTTGAAACTGACTCCATGTAAGAGGAGCTAGAGGCAAAGTATGGCTAACACATCTCCAGAGGGACCTTTCGCTGAGTCTAATCTATCAGATCCAAAAAGAGTAACTGCATCTACAATATACATTAATCTAAGCCCCGAAAATCACTGCAGTAATCGATAGATAGGAAGATGATTCAAATGTCACTAATTCAGTGTCTTTTTGCCTTCAAAATTCACAGTACAAGATAATTGGTTTCATTGGCCATAATCTAAGAAGCCAAACTTCATAAAAGCAATTAGCAAGGGGTGCTTCACTTACAAACACCTCTCCTGATAGCCAACCACACACACTCATCTCGGGTTGGAGAAACTTGAGGGCACTGGGAACCCCTCACCTTTGAAACAAAGGCCAAAAGTCAGGACAGGAAAACGCAAAAGGAAAATGTTCTTGAAAGGGAATGGTTATTCCCCCTCTGAAAAATGCCCAGCACCTCCTGGTAACCGGAGGGGAGCACAGGGCTGACAGAGCCTGCAGCACTGATATCAGGAAAAAAAAGGATGTTTATAGTCCCCAGGGCTGGGGACAAGGAGCACGGCCTTCCTGGGAAGGAAACAGATTAGTAATCGCATCAGATGTGAAGGTGGTTGCTTGACCATCCTGCCAGCGAGACAAAAGGAGCAGGACAGGAGCTGTCATTTCGGTGCAAGATTAAAGCTGCCACACAGAAGAAAAACGGACCCTGCGCTTGAGCCAAGGCCTAAAAAGTAAAGATTCTCTAGCTCAGTGCAATTACGAAGGGATTCGCAGCAGCACTGCGCGCTGAGGAATACCAATGAGCAGCGCCATGGTAACCGAGGAGACAAATCTATCAGGAAGATAAACAGGAAGACGCCGCGGAAACGAAATGAATTCCCAACTTTCCGTCTATATTTTTGTAAACTGTTGCTAATAACCCCTACATATCAAAACATCCTTGAGTTTGGTTTTTTTTTTTTTAAATTTCCACAACGTACTTTTATGGTTTATCCTTGAGCAGTTTTCACACATTCTAAAGCTGACATAGCTGTTTGGGAGCTATCTCTGCAAATGCTGCTCGGTTTGAAAATAATTACCTCTGAGGGGATAAGGCTAGCTACGAGCTAGATGCTGTGAGCAGCAATTCTTACTGCTGTCCCAACCCACTTACTCTTTGTGGTACTAATTCTTTTTCCTTTACAGTATATGTAAAAAACAAAACAAAAACGCGCTTCCATTTTTAATCTTAAAAAGGGAGCACTCCCCCCTCCAGGGCCAGCTTCCTTTACACAACTAATCCCTGCTTGGACAACAGCGCCCTCTGGCTCATAACTCAGCCAAGCCTAACGGCATTCGTGGCCCATTCACACTCATCATGAACCTTGGGAGTTTAAGTCTTCTAGGTGACCCTTCCCTGGAACAATGCAAAATCAGTTCATGTACCACTGTCTTGCACCATCATGGCCCAGAGCTCTAGAATTATTAGGGGACACCCAGGCCATTAAAGGTACTTCCTTCCCATAGTAGTCTACTTTACATCAAATACACCGAAACTGCTGTATCTTCTCACGAAACTGAGATCTGCTGTTCAGAATGCCTTTCAGCATGAATATACTTTTGTTTGATTTGCTCAAAAAAATAGTCTGATTTTAAACCTTGTTCTTGGTTTAAGCCATTCAATACACAAGAAGAAACTGATGTGCCTTAATCGTATTTAAAATACCTTACGATTTGTCAAAGGTTTCTATGGATTAAAAAATAATAACTTTACTTATTTTTATTTTATTTCTTTTACTACCACCTTAAAATTCCACTAATTCAACAACTCACCAAAAAGTAGGTAGACACTCCTTTACTGAAAGGAATAATCCAGGTCATGAGAAGTAACTGATTGATTTACCTTTTCTCTAATAATCTCTCCTGAGACTATTATCATTCTCTAAACTCTCAAATTACCGCTCCTCCTCAGATATTTTCCATAAGCTAATAGATTATTTAAGCATCCATGATAAATTATTTAATAAGTAATTTCACTATTTTTTTATAAATCAGGATTTCATTAAGCTTTAAAACGATGAGCAAGTAATACCTTTTTGCTTTTTTAGCTTTGCAAGTAATAGCACCAGGAACACCTAAATATGCCCTAGGCTGTCCCCATAATCTGGTTCTCTTGCTTCATTTTAACACCCTTTCCCCTCAAGCCTACTGCCTAGCCCCACTGGACTTCCTGTGCTTCAGACTCACGTCATCCTGTGTGATTCTCTCAACATCCATGCGTGTGGTTATCGTAACCACACTTTGCAGAAACAAACTGAAAAATTACTTCCCAAAGCCACATAACTAGCAAGTGACAGCCAGTATTTTCACCTAGATCTGAATCCATGCTTTTTACTCTACCTTACAGGTTCCCCATACCAAGTTTCAGGAGTGAGCTTTCTCCAGGAGGTGAGGCCATGTAAAAAGGTTTAGGGATATTATTTCCAGAATGCTTTCTTGCTCACAAGCCCCATCCCACTTCCACAATTAAGGAAAACAGCTGTCATTTTCAAAAGTGATTGGTATCACCCCACGGACAGTGAAATGAAAATATATAGTATCCTAGACAAAGTGACTATAGTTAACATTTGCTGGGTGCCTGCTTTGCGCCAAGACCCGTACTGGGCCTGCTGGCTCAATATAGGATCACTAACCTCATGGTAACCTTTGAAGAGAGAGAGGAAAATCACCATTTTAAAATGAAGAAAATGAGAGTATAAGAAACTTGTCCAAGACCACACAGTGTTATGTGGTAGAGACAAATTGAAACCCAAGTTTAACTCACTCCAAAACCCCTACTCTTTCCTTCGCATTCCACTGGCTCTCTGGGGGTTAGACTGTCTAAGGGTCAGCTTTCTAGCCAAGCCATTAAACTGCATAAGGTGCCTTCTAAAAAGTGTCATAGTGATCACCTAAAACCACCTAAAATCCCCCAAAGTTTCACAGGGGTATTTTTTTATATCACTCAATATCAAGACTAATGGCAAAGCTAAAGAAATTTAGAGAGCAGTCATCCCCAATCCTAATTCAATACTCAGATTCTTCTCGGCTCTCCTTCTGTCTCTGTAAACCCCAGAACAAATTTTGAAATGTGTGTGCAATCAATCATCGCCTTGGCCACTTTGCAAAACAAATGTTCAAACTGGATAACAATTCATTATGTATAACTCTAATAACACTTATGTAACTTATCCATGCATCATAAGTGTTTTCTTTTCAAAACTCAGTCCTTTTATATTGCAACTGAACGTGGTTTTAGAAAGCTTTAGTCACTAATAATTGGCTTTCTCCCGAATGTCACTGTTCATCCATCTGTATGGAAGTCAGTTCCCCCTAAATAATCGCCAAACTCTTCAAGTCAGTGCTAATCCTGAACTCACTCATTCTCAATCCTTTATTCATTCAAACGTTACAGTTGTGAGGTTACAGAGGCAATGGGCCCCTGAATTATCTACCCCTGACCACAGGCATGACAACAGTCCCAGCTACTCAGGCCTAAGAGTCACAAAGGCCTCAGTCACGCTGGACTCCATCTCTCCCAGTGGCACCACCAAGGGGGTACGGGGTAGGGAGGGAAGTGGCCACAATCTCCATTAGACAACCCCCTACCCCTGCAAACCACACCAAATCAACACTCAATCTCAGTAAAAACAGCAACTTGCTATGTGAACACAGCATCCAGCCACACTGCCTAAGGGCCTCTTCCCACTTCCAACTGGTTTGCCAACTGGAAGCTCCTCCCACAGGAACTCTAGAGCCCGACACCACTTCCCTCACATACAATCATTCTTCAGAGTTCTCTCTCCTCTCCTTTCCTTTCCCTTGATGATCCGCTTGATTATCACGTACTTTCATTACAGCAGACATTTCCTAACTTGGCTCCCTATTTCAAATCTCTCCCCATCCAGTCCATTTTGCTGCCTGATTAATCTTGCTGTAACATCATGTTCAGCAAATCACTCCCCTGCCCAAGAACTGATAGCTCCCCATGCCTAATGATAAAGCCCAACCTCCTTAGCGTGCTATTCAGGTGCTTTACACCCAGACTTAACCTCTTCTGGATTTTCTGTAGAGTCACTGGTCCACTGATGATCAATCAACACATCTATCACACTCCCAGCCCCACCCACGATTTCCTGGGCCCTGCCGTCTCTCCCACCACCTGTCAAAGTCCGGGTCCTCCGTTAAGACACTTCCTCCTCTAAAAGGCCTTGCTTCCTTTCTTATTACACTCGTAAATATCCTCTAAGTGTTTTCCATTGAGAGTGATGTTAAATCCTCTCTGGCACCAGCAGAGCCAGGATAAAGCTCACAGGCATGCAGGCATGCACACAATGGATGTGCCCAGTGAACCCTGCCCAGCCCACGGCAGTGATCTTGCCTCTCTCGGGGCACCTCTAGTGCTCCCCTGCGGACTCCACTCAGCGGGCACTAACGAGGGGTGCTCCTCTCCTTAGTGCTGAGCAAAGTCAGAAACCACAACTCAAGCTGCTCTGATGCTTCGGAGCCCCTGGAAGCAGCACCATAGCAGCCACCGAGTAAATGAGTGCTCTGGGTTCCTGAGTTGTCTCAGAAGAGAAAGACAAAGGATGTGATGAAATGGAAAGCATCTTTGCCAATAAAAATTAGCTCCTGAAGAATTCATGAGTAGCGACCAAGTCTCCAACACACTATGCGGTAACGTGTTTAACCAGTTCCTCGCCATTATTTGGCGAAATATAGCTACACCAAAAATCAGATTTCTAATATAACTCGGTATTTTCTATGATCAGACCTACTTTAAAAACTGTTTTTGAAATGTGAATAATTTACCCTTTTTTCATTGGTTTTATAATAAATTAAATGGCAAAACTCTGATCAGTAGAAGTACAGAAATAAAAGTTTAAAAATTAGATGTATGAGGTAGGAGCCTATATAGAATTAGAATTTAAAAATCAGTAAGCTTAAAAAACATGAGGACATTTATTCAACACAAATTAAAATGGATAAAGCAAACAAAACAGCAGAGCTGTTAATAACTAAACTGGCTAAAATCGCTAACATGTAAACAAAAAGTTATTGCATAATTTAAACAAAAGTATTTAATGGCTTCAGGAACGATATAAACTAGACTGAGTGTCAAAATAACCACAAAAGTAAATAAAATAAAATAATAAGACATTTACCAGAAATTACAATTTTAAAAGTCCAAATATAAAAATTTTAACCTCATGAAGAGAACTTGCAGAATTTTAAACCTAAAATGTCATCGCACTGCTATGATATGGTATTAAAATCACAAAAATGTCATTTATAAGAACGGCTACGCTGAGATAGCCTGGCCTGGTAAGGAACAGCTCAGGCTTTGGAGTCAGAAAGACCTGAGGCCAACGGCTGGAAAGGGCCCCAACTAGCTATGTGACCCCAGGTAGTTTACTCAACCTCTCTGAGCCACAGCTTCCTCATCTACAAAATGAGAATGAGCGCGCCTACCTAAGGAAGTTATCATGAAGATTTACTGAGACACTCTACAAAAAGCCCTGAGCACAATGACTGGCTCATTATAAACCCTCACTAAATAACGTCTCACGTTGTCTCCAATCATTCGCTCATTCATTCATCTGTAATCTACGGGGAAAACAAACACAAGATCTCTATCCCTGCTGAAGCTCTTGCAACACGGGCATTTGGCAACCACAGGCTCTGACTGCTACAAGAATTGTGCAGCTGGAAGAGGGCAGGAGGAATGGTAGAATAATAAAAATGCTATATCTAGGTCTCATACTTGACATCAGAATAAACAAATATATAACATAGCAGATGGCTGTGAGGAAAAATAGAAACTATAATAAAGCATACAGCAATGATACTATCTCTCTGCACATTATATTCCAAATCCAACTGGCTTTGCTTCTAGCACTCTGCAACATGTCGACTCAGATACCCTGTAAAAGTCACAATCTGATTCCATAACTAGCCCCAATTAAGTTACTTAATGCATCACTTTATTTTCCACTAAGTGACTCCTATCTGTCCAGTATATAGGTAAGGAGAACAGCGGCAAAGGTGAGATGGCAGGATGACAAGGATAGACCCAGGAGTCGATCACACTCATGACAGCGTCCGGAAGCCCACAGCAAGGCAAGGTTGGCTATCTGGAATCCAGGGATCATGCTGGATATGCAGGTCAGGCAAGGCCCGGGTCAGAGCCAAATAAATAAGCCCAAGCAAGCAATTATTCTCTTTCCCAGGCTGTTGTTTTAACTGCTTATTCCCACCTGCAGTGCCAAAATGTTCCCAATCCGAGGACTGCATTAACCGTACAAAAGCCATGGAGAAGCCCAGGTGTGTGTGGGCAAAAAATGGGGGAGGGGGACCCTCTCTGAGTAAAGACTTTTCCACTTTATTTCAATAATCATTGATTGATTGCCTAATGCGTGTTAGAGCCCAGAGATCAAAATAAGAACTATCAGTGATGCTGTGTTCTCCTACCCACACAAGAAATACACACCAAATGATTATATGTCCAGGATTTATACACCCGGGATTGGAAAGTGAAAGTGCTTTGCCTGCACTCATTCAGAGATACATCTAAAGCAATGAGGTACCACGGTTCCGTGTTCTCTTACAACCTCTGCTTTAACTGCCTCTGAGGCCATTAAGCTTTCACATTTATTCAAACATAAACATGAACGTTTCCCCTTCAATGTCTTTTTTCTGCCATAATAATCTGTACTCTAATTCAAAGAAATGCAATTTCATCGTTGGTTCACCAGGCTGATGTTTGAGAAAAGATCATGTGATGCAAACCATAATGACTAAGGAATATAATGAAGGGTCCACGGGCAGATGATTTCAAGCAATACAGTCATTTACTATAAAGTGCTTCCTTCCCTGATGAAAGGTTTAAGGAAATTAAGCTCTAACTGCAACCATGAATTGTTATATTTTGGATGCCAGCCGTCACCATCCTCGTCATTGGTGAATCTCTTAACTCAGAAAGGACTTTGGCCACTAGGCAGAGGGGGCCGAAGAGGACTGTGGCCACCATGACAGATTTATTATCGTTCGAACTGTTGGTTTCGCCCTAGCGTGACGCATGTGAAGGGCCACACGGTGGGCTCTACGCTACAGCTGAAGCAGGTGGTTTAACTTAGTGCCTGGAGGTTGCACTACAGAAGATTTTCGTTTTACTTATATCCTCAGTCAAAAGTGACTTTTCCTGGCCAAACAAAGCCTATCACTCTCCCTGTCTGCAAAGGGTTGCAGGATGCTGACCCCCTGCAAACAACAGAGGTCTCTGAAGAGGGAGAAGCCATTCCTAGGTAACCCGCAGATCAGCATTTGCAAAGGAGGGAGTGAAATAGCTGTAGAAAAAAATCAAGTGGATTTAGAATCTTTTTAAATCTAAACTCCAGACATTTGGAGATGGAAGGGTCAAATACTTACTGCTAACAGAAAAACAGCCCTTGAAACAAGAAAGTCATATCCCAAAATGTATCTAAGTAAGCAAAAGCTTCACATGGACACCAGAAAACGTATCTCCAGTCTTTCTGGGTGCTCTGCCGTTTGGAAGACGGACAAAGATTTGGAAGGAAGCTGATGCACTGAAGGGAAAGCCAAGTGCAAGGAAGAAGAGGAAAGCAGTGGTCAGACGGTCATGGGTGTCTGTGTTGAGAGCGAAGGGCAGAGGACAAGCTCGGGAAAGCACAGGGGAGAGGTGGAGAGCCCGCAAAGGATCCCCCTATTAGCTTCTATGGATCCCACTTTCTCTCCAGAAAGTCACGGGCAAGATGTCATAGAGATGAAGGCTGTCAGGAAAAAGCGAGTGTGGAGTCAGACCTGGACACCAGGTTCTACCCCACCAGGGCCAGCCAGCTGACCAAAAGCTGACACCGCCTGGCCACCACATTCCGTGGGGAGAAGGGCGACTTGGTACAAGAGGACGACTGGAGCATATGAAGTAGAGCAGGCACC